>NW_011494549.1:139488-159347 GCF_000754665.1 Bison bison bison
CTTCTGTGTATTGTTGCATCTCTTCTTAATATCTTCTTCTGTTAGGTCCATACCATTTCTGTCCTTTATTGTGCTCATCTTTGCATGAAATGTTCCCTTGGTTGTTACATAACTGTTTAAAATTTGTCAAGACTCATTGAATTGTATATAAAACTGGTGTATTTTGTTGCATGTAAATTATACCTCAGTCAAGCTGATTATTGGAGAAGGAAATGCCAACCCACTCTAGTAATCTTGCCTGAAAAATCCCATGGACACAGGAGCCTGGTGGACTACAGTTCATAGAGTTGTAAAGAGTTGGATACAACTTAGCAACTAAATGACAGTGACAATGACCTGAATAAAGCTGATGCTGAAGCTGCAGTATTTTGGTCACCTGATGCAAACAGCCAACTTATTGGAAAAGTCCCTGATGCTGGGAAAGATTGAGGGCAGAAGAAGAGGAAGACAGTGGATGAAATAGCTGGATGGCATCACCGATGCAATGGACATGAATTTGGGCAAACTTCAGGAGATGATGAGGGACAGGGGGGCCTGGTGTGCTTCAGTCCCTGGGGTTATAAAGAGTCAACACAACTGGTCAACTGAACAACAAGAAAGCTGATAACAGCTTCCCAGGTGACGCTAGTAGTAAAGAACCCACCTGCCAATGCAGGAGACATAAAAGATGCAGGTTCAATCTCTGGGTTGGGAAGATCCCCTGAAGGAGGGCATGGCAACCCACTCCAGTATTCCTGCCTGGAGAATCCCTTGGACAAATGAACCTGGCGGGCTATAGTCCATGGGGTTGCAAAGAGTTGGACATGACTGAAGTGAGTTAGCACACATGCACACAAAGCTGATTAAAGTAAAAATAAATCAGTCCAAAAAAGAAAATTCAGGTAAAACTAGTTTGGTGGTGATTGGGGAGAAAATCCAAAATAACAACAAAACAAAAAAATTTTTAAAAAGCACTTATTTTTGCAAACCATCTTTTAAGCAAGAAATCAGGCTAACAATAGGCCATTTGATTTGAAACATAGTATAGTAAGAAAGGGGCTTCCCTGGTGGCTCAGACAGTAAAGAATCTGCCTGCAATGCAGGAGACCTGGGTTCTATCCCTTGGTCGGGAAGATCTCCTGGAGAAGAAAATGGCAACCCACTCCAGTATTGTCTATGTGGTCACAAAGAGTCGAACACGTCTGAGCAACTAACACACACAGGTATTCGTGCTAAGTTGCTTCAGTTGTTTCTGACTCTTTGCGACCCTATGGACTATAGCCTTTGAGGCTCCTCTGTCTGCGGGATTCTCCAGGCAGGGTTACTGGAGTGGGTTGCTATGCCCTCTTCCAGGGGATCTTCTTGACCGAGGGATGGAACCTGTATTTCTTATGTCTCCTGCATTGGCAGGCAGGTTCTTTATCACTAGAGCCACCAGGAAAGCCCCTAACACACACACACACACACACACACACAGAAAAGAAATAGAAAAATAGAATAAGTATAATTCCATGGTATTTTAATCAGAAAAATGGAAAGAAAAAAAAGTTTTGTAGTGTCAGGCAGATAGTTAATCTGATACAGAAAATATAATAAAAACAGGAACCAGAAAATCTTCTTCTGAAAAAAAAATCAAAAGAATTCATGAATAATCCCTGAATATAAGTGTTATTAAATACAGAAATAAGCAGAGAAGCACTACCATTAGAACTAATGGAAGATTCACTGGTAAGTGTCAAATTAAAAGATGAAGGTGGGGAATGACCATGTCACTGAATTGTACCCACAGCTCCATCCTCAACTGAACACTGTCCATGTGTACTCATATAGAGCGTTTGCCGTATATCCTGGTCAGGTCAACAAGTCTGCTTGCTTTTAGGGGAAGTCCAAAGCCTTGAGCTCAGTCTTCAGTGCCTATTCTGTCTCGCAATCAGAAGTGCTCCCATAAACTCTCTCCCTCTCACATCTCCATACATTCAACATGGTGGTGCCCAAGCAAACCTGGATTGGCACATCCTTGGCTGTAAAGGAGGGTGACAAGAGCTACCTGGGCAGGTGTTGTGGGGGTCAAGAGAAGAGACAGACAGCCCCCACATGGAGCATTGTTTTCTTAGGTTCCCCTACTTGAAACAATTTAATGCCTTTTCAAGTCATGCTTCTGTGTTTTTGATGGCTTTTATACTGCATTTTTTCCTCTTACCCAGATTATAGATAAAAGGAAGACATGTCTAGTTTAGTTTGGCTTTCAAGAAAAATCCCAACATTGCTACATACTGGCAGTGAGAACTGGGGCAAAATATATATCCATTTGGACCTTTAATTCCTGACCTGCAAAATGAGATGATACCTACCTTATGAGTTTGTTGTGAGGATTGGGCTTTATAATACATGTAAAGCACTTAGCACTACATCTGATGTTTAAGTCCTCAATAAATAGTATTAGATGATACTTTCAAATGGCTTTCTTGCAATCTTTCCATAATTACATGGTGGCATATAAAACACTGACTTTTAAATTTCCCATAAATGAACAAGTTTAAAATTAAGTTCATTATATTAAATTAATCCAAATTAATAAAGAGCTTCTGAGTTTTATTCCAGTCATTCCTCATTCAACAGCTTTTTAATTATTGAAGCTATGTGACCACTACTATTCTAGGTATGAGGATAGAACAGGAAATAAGATGAATACATCCCCTTCCTTTACAGAGTTTACAGCCTAGAGGACAGCAGACACTATATTAATACTAATAATTCATGCACAGGGTAAATGCTGCAGTTGTGGCAGGGGGCAAAGTAGGAGCTGTGTGAAGGACTGGGGAGGGGAGGAATCACTTTTTATATCTGAAAGTGAGGGCCTGAAAGTGAGGTGACATATAAGCAGAAAACATGAAGGTTCTGGAGGTATAAGCAGGGAGATGTCTGGGACAAGAGCATTTCAGGCAGAGGAAAGAACATGTGCAAAGGCCCTGAGGCCAGAAAATGCCTGGTGTGTTCAAGACACAAGAAGAAGACCTGTGTGATCAGACCCAAGAGACTACTTGTGGGGGTGGGGGTGGGAGGCGAGCATCAGAGGAGAGGCAGACACAGAGCCCTGGCAAGTGATGAGAGGAAGGCTTCTGAGTAGAGCATGATCGCCCCCCCAACCCCACCATTATCAGCTGCCCTAAAGGATTGTTTTTATGTTTTGCTTCAGTTCAGTTCAGTCACTCAGTCGTGTCCAACTCTTTGCAACCCCATGGACTGCAGCATGCCAGGCCTCCCTGTCCATCACCAACTGCCAGAGTTTACTCAAATGCATGTCCATTGAGTCGGTGATGCCATCCAACCATCCCATCCTCTGTCATCCCCTTCTTCTCCCGCCTTCAATCTTTCCCAGCATAAGGGTCTTTTCAAATGAGTCAGCTCTTCGCATCAGATGGCCAAAGTATTGGAGTTTCAGCTTCAGCATCAGTCCTTCCAATGAACACCCAGGACTGATCTCCTTTAGGATGGACTTGTTGGCTTTCCTTGCAGTCCAAGGGACTCTCAAGAGTCTTCTTCAACACCACAGTTCAAAAATATTAATTCTTCGGTGCTCAGCTTTCTTTATGCTCCAACTCTCACATCCTTACATGACTACTGGAAAAACAATAGCTTTGACTAGACGGACCTTTGCTGGCAAAGTAATGTCTCTGCTTTTTAATAAGCTGTATGTTTTGCTTCAGTTCAGTTCAGTTCAGTCACTCAGTCGTGTCCGACTCTTTGCGACCCCATGAATTGCAGCACTCCAGGCCTCCCTGTCCTTCACCATCTCCTGGAGTTCACTCAAAATCACATCCATCAAGTCGGTGACGCCATCCAGCCTCTCATCCTCTGGCGTCCCCTTCTCCTCCTGCCCTCAATCCCTCCTAACATCAGAGTCTTTTCCAATGAGTCAACTCTTCGCATGAGGTGGCCAAAGTACTGGAGCTTCAGCTTTAGCATCATTCCTTCCAAAGAACACCCAGGACTGATCTCCTTTAGAATGGACTGGTTGGATCTCCTTGCAGTCCAAGGGACTCTCAACAGTCTTCTACAACACCACAGTTCAAAAGCATCTCTACATATTAACAGGCTTGCTCCAGCAGCTGTATAGAAAGTAGAAGGCAGGGAGGTCAGGAGAGATGCAGAGAGTCCAGTAAGGAGCAGAGGGTACATGGGGAGGGGCAGCACGGATGATAAAGGTGGAGCCCAGGAGACTTGCTGAGGGTCACATGCAGGCACAAACGACAGTGGAGTCGAGGACTGCAAGGGTCTGTCCTGAGCAAACTGCCGTGTGCTGAGACAGGAAAGCCCACGGAGGGCACGGGTTTGCTGAGAACTTTGATGTTTGGGTTTTATTTTGTGGGTATTAAGAAACCTCATACTTGTTTAAGTGAGAGATATCAAGTAAGCGATTGTATACAGAAGGCAGGAGGAAGATCTGGAAGGATCAACTTGACAAGATATTGAAAGCCCTGCGACCGGATGAGATCAACTAATGAGGAAGCGAGTGAGGATAAGAGACCAAGTACTGAACATGGCACACACACACCCAAGATCCACTTCCAGAGGTGAAACTACAATGTCTGGAATAGAAAGTACCCTGGGTGGGATTGACAGCACCGCAAGAAAGATTAGTGATTTTAAAGATAGGGCAACAGAAATTATCCAAAATGAAACACAGACAGAAAGACTGGCCAGATATGAACAGAGTAGCCATTAACTGGAACAAATTCAAACATAGGTGTGGTCTAAGTCACCAGTGCAGAAGAAGGGGAGGGGAAGAAAGATTATCTCAAGAAAGAATGGCTGAAAAACTTCCAAATCTGATAAAAAGTAGAAACTCATACACACACACACCTAAAGAAGTTTAATGAAACTGGAGGACAAAAGCCATGAAGGAAACCACACCAAAGCACATTGCAGCACATCATAATCAAAGTGCTTAAACCAGAAATGAAGATAAAATCTTAAGTACTGGCAGAGAGAAAAGACACCTTGCCTACAAAGGTATAAAGATAAGAGCGACAGCAGACTTCTGACCAGAAACAACATAAGCCAGAGAACATTTTAATAGGGGGGAAAACACATTAATTTAGAAATAAAAATTTATCAAAAATATTCAAAAACAGAGATGAAATAAAGACTGTTTTAGATAGACATAAGCTGAAAGAATGCATCACCAGCAGATCTGTGCTTCAAGATCCACTGGGAAAGTCCTGCAGGCAAAAGGGGAATCACGGCAGTGGAGATCTGCATTCTCACTAGGGACTGGGGAATCCTAGATATGCTACCTATAGGCTCAGTATGAAATGCTTGCTTTTATTGTTGAACAAGGAATTTGCTGGAAAACGTGGTAAAACATACTGTGGAATATATAGGAAGGAGATTTTGACACGTGCTACAACATGGATGAGCCTGGAAGACATGATGCCCAGTGAAATAAGCCAGTCACAAAAGGACAAATGTGTGATTGCATTCACATGATGCAGTCAGATTTGTAGACAGAGAAATGGAATGGTCGTTTTCTGGGGTAGGAGGTGAGGGGAATGGAAGTCAGTGTTTAATGGGTGCAGTTACATTTTTGCAAGATGGAAAGAATTTTGTGAATGGAGGATGTAATGGCTGAACACTGTAAATAGAGGTGACCCTTGAACACTGCAGGTTTGAACTGCATGGGTCTACTTATATATGGATTTTTTCAATAAATATACAGTGAACCCCCCTTATGCATGGGTTTCGCATCCACAGATTCCACCAACCACTGATTGAAATTTTCCTCTGTGGTTGGTTGAATCTGTGGCTGTGGAACCACAGAAGCAGAGGACCAACTGCTCCACATCGTTTTATCCAAAGGATTGAGCATCCATGGATTTGGGTATCCACAGGGGCTGCTGAGACCAATCCCCCACAGTCACAGAGGGCCTGAATGACTGAACTGTACTCTTCAAGTCAGATGGTTGAGATGGTCAATTTCATGAGAGGAACTTTATCACAGTTTTAAAAAGAGAGTAAACTGGCTGCTTAAAGCAAAAATAGCAACAACATATGTGGGGTGTATAAGAAATGTGAGGATACAAGATGCACAGCACAGTGGGTGGGGAAGTTAGGGGTGAGTTGCTGGGAATGGAAAGTGGACAGTGATGAGGTAAAGGATTTACTATAAAATTGTTCTTTTCTGAAAAATTTTGTTTATTTTTGGCTGCACTGGGTCTTCGTTGCTACACGGGCTTTTTCTCTAGTTGCAGCAAGCAGGGGCTACTCTCCAGCAGCAGTGTGAGGGCTGCTCAGTGCGGTGGCCTCTCCTGTTGCAGAGCAAGGACTTTAGGGTGCTCTGGCCTCATTAGCTGTGGCTCCCGAGCTCTACAGCACAAGCTCAATAGTTGCGGCACACAGGCCCAGCTGCTCCTCAGCATGTGGGATCCCCCCAGACCTGGGCCTGAACCTGTGTCTCCTGTATTGGCAGGCGGACTCTTTAACACCAAGCTACCAGTGAAGCCCCAAGTAAAGTGAAGTGATTGTTGCTCAGTCACGGCTGACTCTTGGTGACCCCATGGACTGTAGCCCACCAAGCTCCTCTGTCCATGGGATTCTCCAGGCAAGAATACTGGAGTGGGTAGCCATTCCCTTCTCCAGGGGAATCTTTCCAACCCAGGGATTGAACCCAAGGCTCCTGCATTGCAGGCAGATTCTTCATCTGAGCCACCAGGGAAGCCCCAAGACCTAAAACAACCACTAAACAACCACTGAAGACCCTAAAACAACCACGAACATAATCTCACAAGTACTTATTCCTAATAAGCAAAAAGCAAATGAAACAGAATCATTAAAAAATGCCTCTGTCCACCTTAAAGGCTTGGAAGCAGGGACATCCAAGCAGCAGTAACAGGTATACACAGATACCAAAAATTATTGAAGTGTGTAGTTTAAATGTCAGCTATACTTCAGTGCAATTGTTCAAAATAAAAGCAGAATGAGCTGCCTGCACAGGTGAGAGCTCCCAGGGATGGCGTGGCAGGGGAGGGCAGGGAAACATCTCTCCACAACCCTCTTCTCTCTTCCTGGAGCAAGAATGACATTGTGCTCTCTGCCTGAGCTGTAACCACATCACTTGCTTTGGCCTGTAAAATGTCAAAGAAAGTGATTCTGTCAGCTCCCAGTTGGTCCTCACAAGCTAATCATGTGGCGCCATGTCCTTCTTCTGCCCCAGAGATGGTGGGACTACATGTGCAGCTTAGCCTTGGGTCAGCCTGGGTCTGCCAACAGCATGCAGAGCCGAGTCTCTGCCAGGACGAGGGAGTGGGGCAGGCAGGCTGAGGCAGAGACGGCCTTCACAGACGTGTTGGGGCCTCTCTGTTACTACAGCTGACTTAGCCCATGCTGACTGAATACACCCTGACACCACACATATCCCATTACAGAGGTAGTCTTGTTTGGCCCTAGAAGGCAAACCAGCCCAGCAGCTTCTGCGGGCTCCTCCACCTTAAAAATATGAGTTATATGTCACAGGTGTCACCAGCCTGAGTGTTTAACTAAGGGACCTTTTCAAGACTCCACCAACCTGTGCAGAACTTGGCACTTTCTCACAGTATCATCCAGATACTTCTGAGTCCCCAAACACTCAAACACAAGTTGGCTCCTGTTCTTTGCTTTCAGTTACCAAGGAAAGTCACTGCCACACAGACCGTGACCAATGCCTTCCGCCAAGCCTGGCACTGCCAAGATGCCACGTCCTTTTGTTCCCAGTGTCACTGCTCCCTGAAATGTCAGGGTCATGCAGGATTCTCATCTCTAGATCTTTCTAATGCCCCCTCCAGGGGACTAGGCCACGGTTCCAGGTCTGGCCCTGTGCCTAGGAGCCCATCTGTCCCACTGTCCCCAGCCACGTGGGCTTTTGCCAGTCCTGGGGAACAGGACTTTTTTGGAGCCTGGCAATCTCCAAAGCTCCTAATTGCTTGTTAAATGTGAGGCATGTCAGGGAACAAAAAGGAAAGTGCCCACTGACCTGAGGAGGAGGCAGTATCTATTTTGGAAGAAATCCTTCTCCTTTCATTTCCCTCAGAAGTATCTCCAGTGTGCCTTGGCTTATGGAAACCTTCTGTGAGGAGAAAGGAGAAAATAGCTGAAGAAAACACAAATTAATTTTGTGGTAAGTTTCCCTTACACACAATCATCACCACCTCAGAATCAAAGCAGTCTCCAAGAACACTTAGGAGAAACGTATTTTCTCTCGAAGATTCAAAAGTAGCTGAGATGCAAATCACCTTTCCCATTATTATTCAAGTAAGCCCAGCTCCTTCAAACCTCAGTTCTTGAGTATTTCCCCTTCTAGTTGTGATGTTTGGCTTTATATTTGCAAACTAAGACAAAAATGGCTTCTCCGGGTGGTTTTTCCAAAACAAACAATCTTTCCTGAAGGCCCATCTAAGTATTCATCTTCTAAGGAAAACCGCTCTCAGTTTTGAAACATTTAATTTTTATTTCTATCACTCTGTCCAGGTTTCACAATTCATCAGGTCCAGTTTCAATAACTCAGTGACTTCTTTCTTATCATCTACAGAAGTTCCTGACAAGAACACTTAGATGTAAAGAATGGATCACTATCTTTCTTCTGAAATAGCTCTAATCAGAGTAAGACTACTATACTCAGGAGTGTAGATCAACCCTAACCTGAAGAAAGCAACAATGTGTTCCAGCCACTGAACCAGGGATATATACAAAATAATCCTAGAGAACTACAGTTCCTACCACATTGCCTCTTGAGAAACCTGTATGCAGGTCAGGAAGTAACAGAACTGGACATGGAACAACAGACTGGTTCCAAATAGGAAAGGGAGTACATCAAGGATGTCTATTGTCACCCTGCTTATTTAACTTATATGTTGAGTATATCATGAGAAATGCTGGGCTGGAAGAAGCACAAGCTGGAATCAAGATTGCCGGGAGAAATATCAATAACCTCAGATATGCAGATGACACCACCCTTATGGCAGAAAGCGAAGAGGAACTATAAAGCCTTTTGATGAAAGTGAAAGAGGAGAGTGAAAAAGTTGGCTTAAAGCTAAACATTCAGAAAACTAAGATCATGGCATCTGGTCCCATCACTTCATGGGAACTAGATGGGGAAACAGTGGAAACAGTGTCAGACTTTATTTTGGGGGGCTCCAAAATCACTGCAGATGGTGATTGCAGCCATGAAATTAAAAGACGCTTACTCCTTGGAAGGAAAGTTATGATCAACCTAGATAGCATATTGAAAAGCAGAGACATTACTTTGCCAACAAAGGTCTGTCTAGTCAAGGCTATGGTTTTTCCAGTGGTCATGTATGGATGTGAAAGTTGGACTGTGAGCCCCGAAGAATTGGTGCTTTTAAACTGTGGTGCTGGAGAAGACTCTTGAGAGTCCTTTGGACTGCAAGGAGATCCAACCAGTCCATTCTAAAGGAGATCGGTCCTGGGTGTTCTTTGGAGGAATGATGCTAAAGCTGAAACTCCAGTACTTTGGCCACCTCATGCGAAGAGTTGACTCATTGGAAAAGACTCTGATGCTGGGAGGGATTGGGGGCAGGAGGAGAAGGGGATGACAGAGGATGAGATGGCTGGATGGCGTCACCGACTTGATGGATGTGAGTTTGAGTGAACTCCAGGAGATGGTGAAGGACAGGGAGGCCTGGCTTGCTGCGATTCATGAGGTCGCAAAGAGTCGGACACGACTGAATGACTGAACTGAACTGAACTGAACCACATTGCCCAGCGGGGACGGGGCGCAGGAAGGGCTCCTCTGTGACGTAGAAGCAGAGTATCTATTTTCTAGGAGAATCAGAGAGAGGAACCATGTAGAGCCAGACCGCTGCTGGGGAGGAGAGGAATGACCAGGGAAGGACTGATGCCAATTTGGAGGACAGACTCAAATGGACTTCAGTAAAATGTATTTTCTGGCATTGCCCCCACCACCCACGTCACTTGGGAGCTTAGCCAGGGCATACCTACTGTGTCTTTTGAACAAGATTGAGTCTTATGCGATACCACGTGGTCCTGATCATGCTCCAGTGGAGCAAAATCCCATCCAAAAATCTTTTCCTGTTTATCACTACATTGCCAACAGAAGGGGATTCTGAATTCAGCTGTACTCCTTATATCAAAATATTCAACCAACAACTCCTACCCGTAGAAAATACACCCGCGGCTGAGGGCCGAGAGATGCTTCCTGTCCAAAGGCCGCATTCCCCTAAATTGGAGTGCAGAGGGGTGACGACTACAGTTTTCTAGGGACTCTTCGGAACAGGTACATCCTGAGATTTTGTCAGCTTTCCCCAGAGGCCAGCTCAGCCCCACCGGCGAGGGCCCCGGAGGTTAGGAGTGAAAGCTCCATCCCCGGCAAGTCAGCCTGCCTCCCAGGCGGCAGCGCTGGCCTCCCGCTGGACACCTGCGGCCACCGCCTCCTAGGTACACATTCTCCCCGCCGCGGGTTGATCATTACAGCTCAGAGGAAGTCCTTCCTTGGCCGAGTGCCCCAGATGACGACGACCAAGTCTTTGCGGAGGCGGCCCACCTGGCAAAGGGCGGCCTTCCTCTCCAAGGCGGGCACTCAGCCTTCCCTGTGAGGGAGCGGACCCTGCTGGCTCAGCCCCGGACACCCCCAGCCCCTTCTGTCACCTCCGGGCCTGCAGGCCGCCGGCTTCTCCCGACCCTTGCAGACATTGCAGGGGCCGCGCGCCCCGGCTTGGCTACGCCCCTCGCTGGACCCGCCCCAGCCGCCCCGTGCGCGCGCCCCCAGCGAGGACTGGGTCTCGCGCCCCCTCACTACCCTCCCGCCCCCCGCCCCTCCCCTCCGCCCCCCGCCCCTCCCCTCCGCCCCCGCCCCTCCCCTCGGCGTCCAGACCAGTCGGGGCGGGGCCGTGCGCCTGCGCGGAGCCCGCAGTCCGGCGGGGCCGCAGCAGCTGGAGGCCGGCAGTTGCCTTGGGGACCGCGGGCCCCTCCCTCTTCCTCTCCCCTACCCCTCGCGTACCCACGGAGGCGCGGCCGACTCCCCGGCCTCCCTGCCGCCGGCTCGGCGGAGCCGCAGCGGCGCCCCGCGAGAGGCGGAGCCGCTCCCAAGATGTCGCAGACGGCCATGTCCGAGACCTACGGTACGGGGCGGGGGGCGCGGGCCGGGGCCGGGGGCGCGGGGACCGGGATCCCAGTGCTGGGGCGCGGCCGCCCGAGGGTAGCCCGGCTATGTGATCTGCTTCTCCGAGGGTCTGCTTGCTGCTTCCCCGCGTACTTGCCGGTAGGGTTTCCGTTTCTTGGTCTGATGTTAGTTCAGGGTTTAGGGAAGCCCATTAGAGACTGCGATATTGTCCCCAGCGAGGTATGTGAAGGACTTGGGACGACGCCTGCAGTTGAGTGTGTTTTTCGGCTCTTCCACTTTGACCTTTCCTTGCTTGAAATTCCTTCCTTTGCACGGATATTACAAGGACTTATGGATAGGCATTTCTTCCTTCAGAGATCTTTCAAGCTGTATGATGGCTGTTTATAAATGTGTCTTTGCAAGACTATAAACACCTCGGAAGCAGAGCCTATTCTGCTTGATTTTTGCTTCTTCTGTAGCACTCACACCCGAAGGCAGCCAGCAGAGATTTTCTTTTTTTTAATAAACGAAAGCCTTCCCAATTCATAATGTGTGTTTTTGTCCTGCGTGGTAAAAATAAACAATGGAGTACATCTCTGCTTTGTATCAAGGTTTACTAGTGTTTACCAGTCTGGAGTCACTCTGAGATGTGTGCATTCTCAGATTAAGTCTAATTTGGATTTTACAGCCCCAGGGAGGGGCTCGAGTTCAAAAACATTACCTCTAGTCAAATTCATCATGTCTTCCGTGTGCCCTGGCGTGCTGCCCCTTTTCTGTCAGCAGATAGGACCGGCTTTATGGGCTGGTGTGGTTTCCAACACTGCAAGGTACCCACCTGCACAGTTCTGGTCTTGGCAAGTTTACAGTCCATTGGGGGATACAGTGTTAATCCACTTATGATACTAATGAATGTTAAAAAAAAAAACAAATAAACCCAGGCTGGAGTTCTGAAGGAATGTGGTCTCTGAAGGTATGTTAAAAAGAAATGTGACTCAGACCTGAGGCACGGAGGCATGAACTGGTCTACAAGTGCCCAGGCCCTGAGGGATCCAGGATGCCTGTAAGAGGACTGTGGTTGAGGCCCCTCAAGCACCCAGGCATTTGCTCCACCTTCAGCCACTCCTATGCCTGGTACCTGCCCTGTTCTTGATAACACTGGGAGCAAGACAGCTATTCCTAGAAGGTTTAGGGAGTCCGAAAGCACACCCCTGGCTTGTAAGGATCAGTGTTGTCAGAGCCTCTAATGCTACTGCACTTGCCACATCCACGTGGTCTGCCTCTCCAGCAAGTGTTGGTTATGCTTTTGCTTTTTATTTTTCAAGTGCTCCTTTCCCCACACTTTATTTTCCTCTCTGACGTGGAGAAGGAGCACATGGGAGCAGTGCAAAGTCCAAGTAAGAAACCAAGTGGGGTTATGAGTTAGGAGGAGGACTGGAAGATGGAGCTTTTGTGTTTCATCTGTCTCATGTGAAACATGCATGCTAAGTTGCTTCAGTCGTGTCCGACTCTTTGTGACGCTATGGACTGTAGCCCTCCAGGCTCCTCTCTCCATGGCATTCTCCAGGCAAGAATACTGGAGTGGGTTGCCATGCGCACTTCAGGGATCTTCCCAACCCAGGGATAGAACCCACATCTCTTATGTCTCCTGCATTGACTGGCGGGTTCTTTACTACTAGCATCACCTGGGAAGCCCCCATATGAAACAGTGTTTGCATGCTAAGTCATTTCAGTTGTGTCCAACTCTTTGTGACCCCATGGACTGTAGCCTGCCAGGCTCCTCTGTCCATGGGATTCTCCAGGCAAAAAAATTCTGGAGTGGGTTGCCATTTCCTCTGAAGTGGAGACACCATATTTCGTATGAAATGATAACCTTGATAAAACATGGTATCTCCATTTCAGACAGAGCTCATCGAGCATCACAGGTCAACTGATCAAATTCTGTTCATCAGGCTTTGACCTTTATTACTCTTATTTCATGGTAGCTTCCAAATATGTTTTTACTTTTTAGCTTCCCTCTAATAGAAGAAATTAAGGGAAACACATAGAAAATTAGTTTTAGCAAGAGCAAGTGTGGCACTTCACAGTGCTAACCCAAAATAAAAGTCACCCCAAACCAAGCTATGACCTTCACTTATCATTGATAGATTTGCATAGCATTGTTTCCCAGATGGAAAACAGTTTCCCTCCTTCCAGACGTTTGCCTCTTAGGTAGATGGTAAAGGAATGTTTTCCTAATCTTTAAACTCCGTAGTACTCTGTGCTCACTTTCTCTCTTCTGGAAAAGGAATCTCTGTAGTTTGACAGGGATATGATGAAAAATGAAGAACTATTGCTTACCAGTGTACTGTTCATGAGCTGTGTCTGCGTGCCTTTTAGCTTTTTAAGGCAGTATTTCACCCTCCAGTGACTAGTGTTCAACATTTTGCTGCTCCAGAAGCACCAACCACATGAATACCACACCTTATGTAATACTTTATGTAATATTGCAATACAACATTGAAATCTCAAGCATACAGATTTCTGACTGAAAGTTCCTGCTGATTATCCCTAAACTGAAACAGTGCTTCACAGATACTTTAAGCATTCTTAAAGGCCTGGCCAGTTGATGTGGCTTGGGACTTCCCAAGGAGCTCGATTGGTTGATCACAGATTGGCTTTAGGTGATTTCTGATACCAAGATTTGTGAGACAAAAACTAACAAATCAAATATTAATATCAAGCAGTGATGTTCAGAAAGGAGCTAAAAAGTGTAAGTGGTATAGAAGATGCTAGAAATTAAAAAAAAAAAGATTTAAGGGCTGAGGCAGTTTGAGAATGAGGAAAAAAATCTAAGTCACTTCTCTATACACACTGTAATTTATGCATTCTACCATGACAACAGTTTATGAAGCAAGAACACACATTGTTGGTCTTGTACTAGCTTTATTACAGTGTACTCGTAATATTTTTATTTTGTGCTTTAGTTTGAAAGTATTACAGTATTTACCATATAATTTTGAGAATTATCAGGATATTTTCTTTTTAAAATGTATGACTGTATGCTGCCATGGGTTGAATTGTATCCCCCAAAAGGTATGTTCAGGTCCTAAGCCCAGGCACCCTGTGAATGTGACCTTGTTTGGAAACAGGGTCTTTATAGGTGTAATTAGGTTCAGAGGAGGTCATGTCGGGTTAGGCTGAGCTCTCATGCATTGGAGTTCTTGTAAAATGAGAGGAGTTTGGATGTGGACTCACGAAGGAAGGAATGTGGTTTGAAGAACTACAAGCCCAGGAGCACCAAGAGTGGCCAGCAGCCGCCAGAAGCTAGGGAGGGGCAAGGAGGGAGCCCTTCGCTGGAGTCCTCGGATAGGCTGACTGGCAGCTTGACTTGGGACTTGTAGCCTAGAACTATGAAGACTACGAAATAAACGATCCAGTTTGTGGTATTTTGTTATAGCAGCCATGGGAAACCAATACATAGTAGTCAGAGTATGATTCAAGGAGAAATTTAGGCCTGAGAAGGCAAAGTGGAGTAAGCAGAATATTCTAGGCACAGGACATACGTCTTCAAATTCACCTTGGTTCCAGTGAAGTATGAGATAACTTGCTGTTAGGGAGATCACTTAATTGCCATTACTGTATTTTGTTAGGGCATATAAAAAATGTCAACAGAGGAAGCATGTGACCTCAGAATAAAGGGTATTTCCCTAAATTGAATGAATTTGTCATTTTAAATGCTTGTATTTTTGTCACCATGGAAAATTGGTAAACAAAGGCCAGAATTTGGGGAACACTACCCCCATGGTTCCAACTGCACGTGCCACAGCCCACTGGTGTGTGAAAGATGCAAAGTCTGGTTTTGCGTATTCACTTCTGCACCTGCGCAGCTCCCTGGCCACGCAGGTGCTGTTGGTCTAAAGACCACAGTTGCGTTATCAGGGCACTGTTCTGTGTGGTGCCGCCAGGCCATGGAAGTTTGAAAACACTGGTCTTTGAGAAATCAAAAGTTTATGAGAACTTTTCATGTTCCTTTGAACTGTGAGGCATTCCAGTCCTTGCCTGTTGCTTGCCTTTCTCTGAAGTCTCCTAAGTATTTCTAGCCACATCAGTCCTTCAAGCTAAAATACGTTTGTTTCAACTTCCTACCTACTTCTTCCATGTGGATGGCCTAGGGGTAGCCTGGCCTATGTCCCAAATCCAACTGATTACCCATGGCTGCTCCACAGACACTTGTTTTCCGCATTTGCCTAGGAGATAATCTTTGCTCTGAATATTTTTTGGAATAAGAAGGAAGCTGAAGTTTGTTTTTTTCCTTTTCTCTTAAACCATCCTCTAGAAATTGCTCAGACTGATGTAATAGATTTTTTTTTCCCCACTTCTAATAACCATTAGAATACTCACCAGTGAAAATAGTTTGTGGGCAAACCTTTGATTCCTATGCATCCTGTAACACTTGTCTTTGGATGTCACAGCTTTCCCTGCCAGTCTCATCTTGGTAATGGATTGAGTTCTGTGTATTTGATGAATACTTTTGCTTCTCTTTAGCTGTGAATCAAAATCTGAAGTGATGTGCAGGGTACTGTCATTTAAAAGATGGATCACGAAAGACAGATGTAGAGGATAGTGGACTTCAGCACAGCACATACGTCAAAGGACTCTGTCTCTACAAATTGTCTCCCTTGGTAATCCCCACTGAGCTTTCAAAACAAAAATAAGTTTGCATTGAGAGAAATTTGTCCAATAAACAAATCCCTGATAATGACAGATGTGATACCTGGAGGAATCACACTTGGTTGCTCTGCCAGAGCCAGATGCAACACTGCGCTCAGAATGGTACCTACCTATGTGTTGACATTTAGTGACCTTAGCCTTATAACTCTTTCTGTTTCTCTTATGTGCTAGGTTTTGGGCATTTAAAGTGGCTAATATTTAGATATGGAGGGAAGGACACCATTTATAAAGTACTAATAATTTACGGTGAGAGTATTATTTTATTTTATTAGTTAACTTTATTTGTTTGGCTTTGCTGGGCCTCCGTCGGGGCACACAGGCTCAGTTGCTCCATGGCATGTGAGATCTTCCTGGACCAAGGATCAAAGCAGTGTCCCCTGCATTGGCAGGTGGATTCTTAACCACTGGACTCCAGGGAAGTTCAGAGAGGATGTATTTTAGAAGGAGGTTTATCATTTTTAAGTATGAATTTTTAATCTTCCAGAAAAGAGACTGAGGACTTAAAAACACAGCATGTCTCCCTTTTTTGTTGTAATATACAATATTATTATGTGCGATGTGCTCACTTCATTACAGTAGGTTCTCTGGTTCACTTGCTTACATGGGTTATGACAGCCGTCCTCATAAAAGAAACACTCGTTGCTGCCTGTGGGGACTTAGCAGATCTGTTTTGCAATTCAGTCAACTCTCAATGGTGACAGAGCTTGTCTCTTTTGAGACCAGACCACAGACTCTTTGAAAGCAGGGGATTGCTTGTCTGGCTGTCTGTCTCTCATGCTGTGACCAGTCCCTGGACAGCCTGCGGGGAAGGCTGAATGAGCCTTTGCTTTGATTCCACTAGGTAGGTGGTCTGTTTCCCTCCTTGCTACAGAACATGAAACAGAAGGCCAGGGTGAGCAGAAAAGCCAGTTGGAAGGTTAGTTTAATTCTGTTCTTTACGGTAAAGTCTACCAGTTTTTACATTGTATGTGACATAAACGCAACTCGAATTCAGACGTCCCCTAAAGAGGTTACCCAGGCATTCTTTTTGTAAATGGACTTCCCTCAAGAAGTCACATCTGAAATCAGCTTCCAGTGCCTTGGAACCGAGGGTGCACAGGCACCTTTGCTGTGCTTCTTGGGTGGCAGCACTTGACCCCTGCTCAGCTGAATGTACGGAGAACGCAACAGTCAGATGGCAGCTGGCGGCCTGGAGCTACGAGAGCCCAGAGGCAGGCCTCGGTGTGCCCATCAGGCTCTTCAGGGGGCCCTGCGCCCTGCCCTGGGGCCTGGGGCACCCAGGCAGACCTCTCCCCGCCGAATGGACAGACACCAGGTGACCTGAATCTGTGCTCACCAAATATTAAAATACCTAGCAGTTGGTAGTTATTAAATATGTATTTGTTAAATGTACTCCCCTGGTTTTATATCCATGTTTACTTAACCACCTCTGTTTATAAATTGACTCTACATGACCAAAAATTTTTTAAAAAATTCTTTTTAATTATGCTTATAAGAAAATTTCCATTTAAAAGATGTAAATAGTTAGCTCTTTTGGTCGTTTTATCAAGTAGGCTTCCAACTGCAGGTGGCATGGATGATATGAAAATGTGTTTTTGCAAATAGCTATAGATGAGGTTTCAGGACTGCTTTATTGAGAAGCACAGTCATGTTAGCAGGGACCTAAATTCTTAGCATCTCTCTCCTCTGACCGTGTTATCCTCTTCTCTCATTTCCTGAGTCATGTAATCTGAGTACCCTTCCTTGTTTACATCCACAGAAAAGAGGAGTGCTTTCCCATGTTTATGAAATAAAGTCCGTCCTTCCTATGTGATTGGGCCAAGTTAGGTCAAGTGCCTGCCCTGGACCACTTACAGGCAGGTAATGTCTGGCTATGATTGTCTTAAGCCTGTATTTCTGGCTTCCCAGGTGGCTCAGTGGTAAAGAATCTGCTTGCCAGTAAAGGAAACAAAGGAGATGCAGGTTCGCTTCCTGGGTTTGGAAGATCCCCTGAGTTAGGAAATGACAACCCACCCCAGTATTCTTGCCTGGAAAATTCCACAGACAGAGGAGCCTGAATGTTAGATAGACCTCTACAGCAGTGGTGCCTCCTAGTCTCCAAAAAAAATGTCAGCTGCAGTTCAGTTTGAACTTAATTTCTTCCAGTTAGTTATCTTACTGAAGTAGATGACACACTTAGATGTCTCTTCTCCAGTGTGGAAGCTGCAGCAGAGCTGTGGAAAGGGCATGGGCCCCGCCATGGTTGTGTACAGGTCAGAGTCCCTGGTCTTCGTAGGAAGAGTGAAATTTTTCTTATTTTGCAGACACAATATACTTTCATTTAATCTTTGTTCTTACTGTCTTTGTGAAACTGATAGAAGTATTTGGTATTTTGAAGACTAACATTCACCTTCAGAACCACCTTGACCATGACAATGCTTTGGAGGGGAAATGAAAGTCAGTTATTTGATGACCATTGCTATTTTCCCACTTTCCTTAAATTAGCACCATAAGTAATTCTGTCATAAATACCTAAGTAAACTAGGATACTATACCTGTCACATACCTTTATAAGAATGAAGTCCTTATTTTGGATTGTCTTTTTAATATTAAAATCCATAGAGACCTTCCTAGTCTAAACATCAATAAAACTTTATTGGTAAAATTGATATTAAAGTTTGTTTTTAGATAAACAAGTTCAATAAATATTCACAACTATAAAAAGCATTATAAGTTAAAACTGACCCTCTCCGTATTTCTTCTTATATGTATTATTTAGTAATAAAGTAAATTTTCTCTAGTTACATTTCCCAAGAACAGTGTCATTTCTAGCAGTCATGTGACTAAAGTACCTTTCAGGTCAATATCATTGAATAAGATTCTTCTGGTATTGACCTGTTACTCTGTTTCCCTTATATCAGGAAATCTTTCCTTATTAAGGAAGCCATGGTTATGTCAGCCTGAATTATAATCTTAATCTCTAGATAAAGGGTGAAATTAGAATAATCTACACAAAGTACTTTCTGTTCTCATCAGGATAGAGTAAGGTGAACACTGGGACCCACTTACAGGTGAGGAAACTAAGAGGCTAGGTGCCTGCTCAGGGTCCCAGAGCTGAGGGCAGCGGGGCTGGCATTTGAACTCATTCTCAAAGGTAGTCAAGTTCGTACTCTATTTTTCTTTCCCACAGAAATCTGTCTCTTCCTTATACTCTTTGATCAGTGGTGACCCCCTGGATCGCACAGCTCTAGGGGCATATTCTCCACAAACACTGGATATTTGATACGAGTCAAAATCTAACTCTTAAGACAGAATTGGGAAGTGGGTGCTAATGCTGAAAACCTCTCCCATTTGGGAGGGGTGCTTTCATAGATGTGTAATCTCTAAAGTTGCAGATACTATTATGTACTCAATGCTTGCTTCAAACTTGTGGTTTGGAAAGACACACTGTCTGTGGAATCCTCAAATACAAAAATAACAGTTCAGCTTTTCCCCTTTTATTACCCTAGTTGGAGTGTTCTCTAAAACTTTTTGACAAACAACTTGCCTTTATTTCTTTAAATGAGTTTTTCCTTTCAAATACCTCAATCAGATTTAACATTCTACTCCTTAAAGGATCCTAACTTGTTTCCTGGTTAAAGATAGTTGTTTTTTATTTAGTTCTCTTCATTTCTGTCTACTTCACCAGCTACCAGCTTCCTTTTCTGGGTCATTTTCTACTTGAGGAGAATAATTTCTTTTCTTTTTTTAAAAAAATACTATTACATCAAGTAGAAATCACCTAAGAACTTGTGGTTTTGATGCTGGGTTGCTGGCTAGGCTTACTCGCCTGCTGAGGAACCTGGGTGCACACCTCAGACCTGCAGTGGGTCAGATCCCCGCGCGCTCGTCCACGCGGTACGGAGCCCGCCCTCCGCCGTGAGCAGCGCTGGGGGCCTGTGCCTTGGACATGAACTCACAGTGCCACGGTCCTCTCTGCTGTCACGTGGCGCAGGCAAAGCCCAGCACCCGGCCTTCAGCCCGGCCGTGTGTGTGTGTGTGTATGTGTGTGTGTGTGTGTGTGTGTGTGTCTCCCTGC
>NW_011494549.1:159447-161569 GCF_000754665.1 Bison bison bison
CCCTGCTGCCTGCAGCTCACTGCTCTCCTGCCGCCACACTTGGCCACCTTGCCTCAGCCAGCGCTCTGCCAGGGGCTCTGCTGCTTGATTCCTGCCACCCAGTAAACCAGAGCTTTGTTTGAAGAACGTGTCGTCTGATGTTCTGTGCCTTCCTGTCTCCTCCCCGTTGCTGTTCCCCGGTGTCCTTGTGGCTGTTCCTTTACCCGCCCCGCAAGGTCCCCTATCTTGGGGTCCTGCTCTCCACCCCTTGCTCCACCCCAGCTCCTTGCCCGCCCTGGGCAGCCACAGGGTCCCCACGCAGGAGTCACTCAACAGCTTTGGCTTCTCGATTCCTTGATGTCATCGCCAGTCCCCTCCCAAGCCTCTCTTCTGCCCCTACTTCCAGGCTTTTACCTCTTACATCCCCAGCTACTCACTGCCCGGTGTCCCATGCCCCTCCAGCCCCTTCTGTTCAGGAGGTGAGCTGCTCTGTCTTCAGCTGTGCCGCCCGCAGCCCTGCCTTCCCCTGTCCGCTCCTCAGCTGCCCTCACCCTGGAAGCCCGGCCTGACTCTCCACCGCCTGCCCTGCCTGCTGCCTTGTGGACAGAGCTCTTCTCCCATTGAGATCCTGTAGATGGGTGGCCTTTGCCTCTGGCAGGGAGCTCACTGGTACCTGGCCACCTCCCCCTCTCCTGGCCCTCTTGCTTTTCCTCTGCATCGGTTGTTTTAAACCTTCCCTGTGATCTCCTTAAGCCCCAAGCTCCCCTACGCTAGATGACTGGAGGAGAAAGGGGCCGTACTGAGGAGCCTCCCTGCTCTCCTGCCCTTTCTCCACCCGTGTCTGTCTACCTCCACGCCTCACCCCAGGCCTGTTCCTGCTGCCTGTGTCCCCGGCTGAGACTCAGCCCTGCCTTCTACTCAGATCTCATCTCTTGAGTCTCAGGGACGGGCGTCACTAGTCATCCGCTTTTCTTGTGGTCACTTCTTGTCTGCTGGCGTCCACACTACCCCCTCCTCTCACTGCCCCGGCTTTACTTTCCATCCTACCTAAGCTTCTGGTCAGAGCTGCTCGTGACGTTTATCTGCATCCTCTCACTTCCCCAGTTCTCCTGCAGCCTCTCGCGGCCCCCACCTCAGGTGACCTGGCTCCCCTTGGGGTCAGACCCTGGGCATTTCACAGCCGACCCTCATGAGCTTCCCTTCACAATCGGCCCTCACAGGCCCTGCCTCCCCAGATCTGCTCCATGGTCACAGGTGTACGTTGTGAATCTGCATCTGCAACAGGGATGAGTCCTCCAGATCTTCAGGCTTTCTTATCTCAGTTGTTAGTATCAGAGGCCAGAAACCATTCTCTGATGACCCCACTGTCCCAGGAAGTAGAATACATGGAGTGAATCCTGCAGTCAAGGCCATCTTCCACCTGTGCTTCCTTTCAAATCTTTGGGAACCTTAAAAGCAGAACCAGTGCTTGTGGGAGAAACTAGGAAGGCAGCGGGCATCTGGTCTACCCAGCATGACTGTCTCTGAAGGCTGCGGGCCAGCTGTTGGATGTGCGGTGCTGTCTCTGAAGGCTGGGGGTCAGCTGTTGGATGTGCGGTGCTGTCTCTGAAGGCTGGGGGTCAGCTGTTAGATGTGCGGTGCTGTCTCTGAAGGCTTGAGGCCAGCTGTTGGATGTGCGGTGCTGTCTCTGAAGGCTGGGGGTCAGCTGTTGGATGTGCGGTGCTGTTAGCGCCCCTTCTTGGCCCAGCGCCCAGTTCCGTGCCATTGGCTGTCATTGTCCCTGTGGCCACAGCCATACTGTAGCATGTGCTGCCAATCTCCTGTGCTCCAGGAAATTGGAGGCTGCTTGAAATGAGTGTAAAAACGAGTCAGTACATTCCAAATGAGGTTTCTCCCTGGAGTTACTCCCCTGGCTTTGTGTTAGCTGTTTCAGTGAAGGCCATTTTTTCCTGATGTGAATTCGTCTGTGTTCCTCAATGACTGACTTTTGCCCAAGACTGATTTCTAATTACTCGATACCTTTCCTGTTATTTCATTCTACATTTATCATGCAAAATTAAAAATACAGGGACTTCCCTGGCAGTTCAATGGTTAAAACTCTGAGCTTCCACTGCAGGGAACTAATGTATCCTGCCTGCCATGC
>NW_011494549.1:161717-165176 GCF_000754665.1 Bison bison bison
AGTAGCATATATCTATTTTAGATTTTCTGTTTTAGAATATGGTCTTTCCGCCACCCTACAGCGTAACTCATTCTGAGGAAACCCTCATCAGGTGAATGTAATGATCGTAAGTTGTATGCAGAAAATGTCTTTGTCATTTTGAGCAAAGCAACATCCACTGTAATAAAACAACATCAATCCCACTCAAATGGACAAAACTATTTGGTTCACACTTAGTTATCATATACAACCTAACAATGTATCTTACACCCCTCCATTAATTCCTCTGTGACATGGCTAGCTTTCTGCTCCTGGTAGCTGTTAGGCACTGTGCACTTGACGTGTAAAACATACATGACATGCAATGTGTATGTCATCCAACTTCAAGCAAAGAAAGAGAAAAAATTTGTTTTTACAGATGGTAAAAACAAATAAATCAGTAAAATCAGCACATTTCTGCTTAAATCCATGGCTATGTGCCTGGTGTGTTAAGAGATTTGCTGCTGTGATAAGCCATCCAACCTTATGCTCGAAGGGGAGAACGTTTGTACGGGAAGGCACTCAGCTCTGAGAGAGGCTGTGAAATTCACATCCCGTCATCCACAGGAGGAACAGAGTAGAGCCTCTTCCTAAGTTGGAATTTTGTCACCTACAGGGAATGAGTGGTTGCCTTGGTTGTGTTTGCATCACCCAAACACGTGTATCTCCAGACTGGAAACAGGGCACATACCTCGCATCTCACCTGCTTCCCTCCCTCTAGGTAGGACTTCTGTGAAGCCCATCCTTCAGTAATCCTTTCAGTTTGGAATGTGCAGAGTAAACTTACAGAGTCATTGTCCTTTTGAGATCTTTATAGATTCATAGCCAGGTTTAAGAAAAATAGAAAATTTCCCCGTCCCCCCTGCAAAACTGTCTAAGGTAACCAGGATGTTGATGTTGGCCATAACTGCTGATACAGATCACTTCTATCAGCAGAAGTATCTCTCCTGTGCCCCCGAATACTCTTTCTTCCTGTCCCCACCCCTCCCTGTCCCCTGGCAACTACCAATCTTTTCATCTGTTTCAAGACTGTTCAGTAAATAGAATCATGCAGTGTAGAATCTTTGGGGATTGGCATTTTCACACAGCGTAATTCTCTGGAGATCCATCTAGCTTATTGCAGTATCAATGGTTCACTCCTTTTTATTGCCGAGTAGTGTTTCTTGATCTGCATGTATAATTTGTTTAACCAGTCACCTGTTGAAGAACATCTGGGTCTTTTCAGTTTTTGGCTGTTACAAATAAAGCTACTATAGACATTCATGTACAGGGTTTTGTGTGAACATAAGTCTTCATTTTTTCTGGGTAAATGCCTGGAAGTTCAGTTGCTGAGTCATCTGGTGGCGTGTTTAGTTTTTTTGAGAAACTGTCAAGCTGTTTTCTAGATTCACTGTTCCATTTTATATTTCTTCCAGCAATGTATGAGTGATCTAGTTTCTGTGCATCCTGGTCAGCTTTTTTGTTGTCATGACTTTTTATTTTAGCCTTTCCTGATAGATGTGTAGTGACACATCATGATGGCTTTATTTTCATTTCCCTAATTATTGGTTAATGATCTTAAACATATCTTCACATTCTTATTTGTCATTGGTATATTCTTTTAAGTGAATATGCCTGTTCATGGTGTATGCCCATTTTCTAACTGGGTTTGATTTTTTAATTAATTAATTATTGAATTATAGTTCATTTACAATGTTGTGTTAGTTTCAGGCATCTAGCAAAGTGATTCATTTACATACTTTTTGCAGATTATTTTCCCTTCTGGGCTATTATATTGAATATAATTCCATATGCTGTGTGGTAAATCGTTGTTGCTTACCTATTTTTTGTATAGAAGTTTGTATCTGTTAATCCCATACTCTTAATTGATGCCTTCCCCCCACCTTTCCCCTTTGGTACTTATAAGTTTGTTTTTTATGTTTGTGAGTCTACTTCTGTTTTGTATATAGATTCATTTGTATTTTTTTTAGGTTCCACATACAAGTGATATCACATAATATCTGTCTTTAACTTCACTGAGTATAATATTCTCTATGTTGCTGCAAAGGGCAATATTTCATTCTTTTTATGGTTGAGGAATATTCTACTGTACATATACACCACATCTTTCTTTTTTTTATGTCATCTTGGGTCACTGATGCACCACTTCTGTGGACCTTTATTTTATATTTTAGCTATATCACGAGGCATGTAGGATCTTAGTTTCCAAACCAGGGATGGAACCCACACCCCTGGCATTGGGAGCACAAAGTCCTTACCACTGGATCACCAGGGAGGCCCCTACACCACATCTTAATCCAGTTGCCTGTTGATGCCGTGGGTTGCTTCCATGTCGTGGCTATTGTACTTAATGTTTCCATGAATATTGGGGTGTATCTTCAAATTAGAGCTTTTTTGTCTTTGTGGATATACACTCAGGAGTGGTATAGCCGGATCATATGGCAACTTATTTTTAGTTTTGTAAGGAACTCTTCTACGTAGTGGCTGCATCAATTTACATTCCCATCAGCAGTATAGGAGGGTTCCCTCAACCCTCTCCAGCATGTGTTCTCTGTAGACTTTTTGATGGTGGCCATTCTGACCAGCCTGAGGCGGTACTTCATTGTGGTTCTGATTTGTATTTTCCTGATGATCAGTGATGCTGAGCATCTTTGCATGTGCCTGTTGGCCATCTGTTAGTCTTCTTTGGAGAAATGTTTATTTAGGTCTTCTGCCCATTTTTTCAATTGGATTATTCATTTTCTTTATATTGAGTTGGATGAGCTCTTTGTATAGTCTGAAAGTGAATCCCTTGTTGGTCTCATTATTTGCAAATATTTGCAGTCGATAGATTGTTTTTTCATTCTGTTAATGGTTTCTTTTAATGTACCAAATCTTTTTAGCTGATTAGGTCCTGTTTATGTTTGCTTTTATTTCTTATTTCTAGGAAAATATTGCAAACATTTATGTCTGAGTTGGTGTTGATTCTTTTTTGAATGTTTATAGGATTCTCTAGTAAAACCACCCTGGCCTGAGTATTCTTTTGTTTTAAAATTACAAATTCAGTTTCCTTAATAGTTATATCACTATTTAAATTATTTTACGTTGGTGAGTTGTAGTTCTTTTTGTTTTCGAAGACTTGGTCTATTTCATGTGTTACTGTCGTTGACAGATTAAAGTGTGCACTGTCACTTCCTCGTTGCCCTGCTGGGTCTAGTGCTGTGCCCTGAAATCGGCCATTTGTGCCCTCTTTGTGGTTGCTGTTGTTGTCAGTCTTTGTTACATAAACGAGTTAAAATAGCCCTGCGTATTGGTCCCTCTGCGGTTTTCTTCTTCATAACCAGCCTAGACGGTAGTTCGAAGCCTGCCGGCACCAAACTCTGTTCTTAATGAAAGGGTAACAGGCAGGAAGGCCAGGGGTCTCCAAACGGAGGAAATGGCCTGCAAGCGTCAGACATTTTT
>NW_011494549.1:165933-167738 GCF_000754665.1 Bison bison bison
CTGGGGTGCGATGCTGGATGTCTGGGAGTCTCTAGGCCCTGTTCCCCCTTTGGAGACGGTAGGAAGGCCTCCTGTGGTGAGGGTTTCCCTCCCGTGCACCCTGTCAAAGCGCTACCAAGACAAAGGTGGTGTGTGCTGTGACCATCTCAAGGACGCTTCTTTCTCCTTGATCAGCTTCTAGACCTTGACTCATCAGTTATGCTAGACTGATGAGTCAATTTTATTGACCTTTTCAAGGAACCAGCTGTATTTTATGGATTTTCTTTGTCTTTCATTTCCTGGATGTCTGCTCTTTATTTCCTTCCTGTGTTTGCTTTACATTTATTTGGCTCTTCTCTTTCCAGGTTCTTCAGGATGGGTGCTTAGACAATTGAGACTTTCCCTCTTTTCTAATATATGCGTTCAGTGCTCTGACTTTTCCTTTCAGCACTGCTTTAGTTGTAATCCACAGCTCTTGATGAGCTGTAGTTTCATTTCCTTTTGGTTCAGTGCATTTTTCGATTTCCCAGGAGACCTCCTCTTTAAATCATGGTTTATGTAGACGTAGATTGGTTAGTATCCAAGTATTTGGAGATTTTCTTTGTTGTTCAGTCACTCAGTCATGTCCAGCTCTTTGTGACCCCAGGGATGCACGCTAGGCTTTCCTGTCAGTTACCATCTCCCGTAGCTTGCTCAAACTCATGTCCTTTGAGTCGGTGATGCCATCCAACCATCTCCTCCTCTGTCATCCCCTTCTCGTCCTGCCTTCAATCTTTCCCAGCATCAGGGTCTTTTCTAATGAGTGGGCTCTTCGACTCAGGTGGCCAAAGTATTGGAGCTTCAGCTTCAGCATCAATCCTCCCAATGAATGGAGATTTTCTTATTGTATATATATTACGAATTTCTATTTTGATTCCTTTGTGTTTGGAGGACACATTCTATATGATTTTAGTTCTTTTAAATTTGCTAAGATTTGTTTTATGGCCCAGGGTGTGGTCTATCTTGATACACGGGCCCTTGAAAAGAGTGTGTCCTGCTCCATCCTAGTAGTTTTCTGCGCTGAATTCTTCTCTATCTTTGCTGATTTTCTGTCTAGTTTTTCTGTCAATATTGAGAGACAGGTGTTGATGTCTCTACCATAATTTGGGTTTGTCCATTTCTCTTTTTAGTTTTGTCAGTTTGTAGTTTGATGTGTTTTTAACTCTGTTTTATGGTGCACACACTGAGCTTTCCTATGTCTTACTGGTGGATTTTCCCTTTTATTGTTACAGTGACCAGTTCTGTCTTTGGTCGTTTTCTTTGCCATGAAGACTGTTGTATCTGATAATGATTTACTTTGATTAATATTTGCATGGTAGATCTTTTTTCATCCTTTTACTTTCAACCTGCCTGAACATCATAATTTAAGTGAGTTTTTTTTAGGCAGCTTATAGTTGGGCTTTTTTTCATCTTTTCTGTCAATCTGTCTTTTAATCGGTATATTTATGTAGTTTATATTTAATCTAATTATTGGTCTATTAGAATTTATTTTTGCCATTTAATATTTTTGATTTCTGTTCAGTTTTTCATTTTTCTCTTTTCTTTTTCCAGTCTTACTGGGTTTATGTGAACATTTTTTAGAATTCTTTTTGAATTACCTATCATGTTTTTGAGTGTATCTCTTTGCATAGCTTTTTTAGTGGTCGTGCTAGGTGTTACATTATAGGTACATATTGCAGTCTACTTGTGTCATTGTTTTACTAGTTCAAGCGAAGTGTAAACCTTACCTTCTCTTACAGGCAAACCTTGTTTTATTATGCTTCACAGAGACTTTTTTTTTTTTTTTA
>NW_011494549.1:170322-173634 GCF_000754665.1 Bison bison bison
GTCTCTGGCCAGTTTCTCACCTTAGCTAACTTTTCCAAGTCTCCTTGTGTTTCTTTTATGTGTGGTGCCTAGGATCCTAGGTTGTACTGAGCAGGACGAATGAGGGAAAGTGCTTCTTTCTGTTCCCTCTTTTTGGAAGCAGAAGTCCATCTTGGTGCTTAGGGTAATCATTGCCTGTTGAATTCTGCATTAGACAGTGCGTTGTTTCTGTGCTCCTGTCCCAACACTGAAGATGGTGACCTTTGGTTAACCCCAAAGGAACCTAGTTTCTTGTAGGGAGTTTTTCCTTTCTTATTGATTGTTGTTACAGTTTAACACTGGCCTTCTCTACCGCATTCTCTCTCTCACTCTCTCTTTTTATTCCAAAATACATATTAGACCTATGTTGGACCCTTTCTTTCAATTCTGCATTTTTCTTAAACTCTCAAATTTTCTCTCTCTTCAGTTCTCTATTTTGCCTCATGGTAATTTTCTCCAGTCTCTATTCCAGTTCACTAATTTTCTCCTTAGTTTTGTTAATTCTGCTCTTTAATTTATCCATTGACTGTTTCTAATGACTGCAGCTTTTATTTTTAGACACATTCTAGAAATCGATCTATTCTTTCATATCATTTTATTCTTTGCTCATGGATTCAATTCCTTTTTTATGGTATTAATCATGTTGAGTATACTTCATCAGATTCTTATTCTTTTTTTTTGGATCATGAGGCGTGTTGGATCTTAGCCCCCTAGTCAGATCAAACCTGCATTCCCTGCATTGGAAGGCAAAGTCTTCCAATGCACCACCAGGGAAGTCCCTTATCAGGTTCTTTTTAAAATCAAATTCTTAAGAGTATAATATCTTTGGACTGCGGGCTCACTCATCACAGACTGTTTCCTGGAGTGTTTTGTTGTGTTAAATTGTGAGCTCGTCTTCAGAGCAGCTGTAAGGCCGGGACTCCTGAGTATTGGTTGGAGGATGTGTCCTTCCAGTGTGCTGAGTCCCTTCAGTTGTGTCCAAATGCTCGGTGACCCTATGGACTGTAGCCCTCCAGGCTCCTCTGTCCATGGGATTCTCCAGATAAAAGTACTGGACTGGGTTGCCATGCCATGCTCCAGGGTATTTTCCCAACCCAGGGATTGAACCTGAGTCTCTTACGTCTCCTTCATTGGCAGGCAGGTTCTTTACCACCAGCACCACCTGGGAGCCAGTGTGATTCCAGAGTGATCTGCTTTGCTTCTTCCAGGCATCCTGGTGACATCACTGTCTAGGGCCATTTTTACTGTTTTAAATTTCTTGACTTGGAGTTTCACCATGCACATGTTTTTTGGTTTGAATTTCAAACTCCTGTGGAGTCAGCCCATAATAAATCTTCAAAGGGGAATGGGTTTTTTGTTTTGTTTTGTTTTTGCTGAGAGGCCAGACAGAGTCAGAGAAGGCTCCTTGTCCCCCTGAGCTGGTGAGAGGATTTCCCAGCCTGTCTTCACTTCAGGCCAAGCCTTGAAGAAAGTTCAGGTTGACCTCTGTACTCTGTCCTTCACATGGGTACAGTCTTGAACCCTGTCCCACATGTCTTAAGACCCAAAGTGACAGCCCTCCAGGGCCCCTACTGCTTTTTCCAGTCCTTCTTCCTGAAAGGTCAGCTGTATAGTTTTTTTTAAATGTGGTATGTTTTATCCAGCATTTCTAGATGTTTGACTCCAAAAGCGTTTTCAAACAAAAAGGTTTTCTAAGTAAGAAAACTTACCTCTTTGAGCTACAGGATTCAGAGTGTGAAGAGTTTTTTGGTGGAATTAAATATTTTCATATATGGAAATTGCACATCTTACTTGTCTTTTGTCCAGCAAGGTGAAATCAGTTGACATTATTACCCGTTTACCTGTTGAGACTGTGGTGTAATCTGGAAGACAATTACTGTGTGTGTGTGTCTGTGTGTGCGCATTCTTACTCAGTCGTGTCTGACTCTCTGCGACCCCATGGACTGTAGCCCATCAGGCTCCTCTGTCCAAATGAAGTCCATTTAAGCAAAACTTCCAAAGCAGAAAATAATAAGGGAACAAGCTTTAAGTCAAAGTCTGTGCTTAGACATATGAGTTTTGTTTCAGGATTAGATGAATTAGTGAAACTCCCTTGCTGTGTACATATGAAGCATAAGGAACACTCCCATTTGTGTGTACAAATTATTTTCTCTCTCAAGACTTACTTTTGCCTCCACGGTGGCAGCATTTTTACCTGGTTCTCATCTTCCTGTGTTTACAACTTATGCAACAATGTATTGGGCTTTATTTCTCAGAGAGGATATTGAACAAAATTGAGAAATTTTAGTATTGTCATTTTAACTTAGAAATTTTAATTTCTTGGGCTGTAAAAGCTGTTCAGTGCAAATGATCAGACCTGGCATGTTTTATTTTGTGCGTGTGATAAAATGCACACATAACATGAGATTTGCCATTTTAAAGTCCCTGGCATTAAGTACATTCACATTCGTTGTACAGCTATCACCACCATTCATCCTCAGAACTTTTTCATCTTTCCACACGGATGCTCGGAACCATTAAACGCTGACTGCACATTCCCTCTCCCCCAGCACCCCTACAACCACCATTCAACTTTCTGTCTCTGAGTTTGAGCACTCTGGGCACCTCATGTGAATAAAATCTTCTGGTATGTCTTCTTTTGTGTCCGGCTTATTTCACTTAGCACAGTGTGAAAATTCATCCATACTGGAGGATGTATCAGAATTTCCTCCCTTTTCAAGGCTGAATAATATTCCAAAGTATATATGTACCATATTTTGTTTATTACTTATCTGTCAATGGATAGTTGGGTTGCTTCTGTCTTTTGGCTACTGAGAATAGTGCTGTTACGAATGTGAGTGTGGCGTGCTTTTAAAACGGTCAGTGAGATGCATATAACTGTATTTGTAAATGCTAACAATGCTAATAGCACTGTCTTATAAGTTTAAGTGCCCGTAAATATGAGAGGTGGAATAGGCTTAATCTCTGAGTGATAATGAGTGTAGTTCTTAGGAACAGGGCTGGGCCAAGCCTAAGCAAAGAAATGGACTACTTGGGCTTAGCTGGGGGAGAGAAGGAGCCAGGGCTGGGAATGTGTGGTCAGGTCCTAAACGGGAGTGTGGAGGTGATAGCCTCAGAGGTGCAGCCAAGGGAACCAGGAGCATAGAGCAGGGCCTTCAGAGCCACAGGTGAGCCTTGCAGCCTGGAGGTTGGCAGAGGTGGGTAGAGCAGGGCCTTCAGAGCCACAGGTGAGCCTTGCAGCCTGGGGGTCAGCAGAGGTGGGTAGAGCAGGGCCTTCAGAGCCACAGGTGAGCC
>NW_011494549.1:174892-177654 GCF_000754665.1 Bison bison bison
GTTGTACATTTTGGATAAAGTAGTGTTTGGGCCCCAGTGGCCTTGTATTGTCGTTAAGGCAGCTGTTGTCATCAATCCTGTTTTACAGGTAAAGAAACAGGTAGTGATTGTACATGTGAGACTCAAACCCAGGCCTTTTGCCCACAGAAATATCTTTCACCATTGACTTGCCCCATGTTGTAAGGGAAGTTACATTTTGTATTCCAAACTATTGTAAAACATGGTGGGTTTGAAAGGCCCTTAAAACGTACCGTTTTTTTATAATTATCGGAAGAGTTCTGGAGAATGACCTGTCTATATTACTATAGTCAGGTGAAGGCACAAAAACAGAATTAATTTCATTTAATGAAGTTCATCCTAAGTAAGGGTGTGTGAGATATGTTAGATGGTGGGTAAAATGCACAGAGAGAGTGTCCTGAGAAAGAGCTCAAAGAGTAAGATTCTAGAATGTTTTCTGCTGCTTCCATTTCCATCGACCAGGAGCTCATTGGAGTCTCTGTGTGGTGACAGAGACCCAGTGTGGCTTAGTCACGGAGCCAGTGCCCACTGCGTTAACAAGCGTTCATCTGCTGGGTGGGCCCAGGGTTCTGAACCAGTCACTCAGACGTTGTATTGTTCCGTCTCAGCAGAGGGGACGCTGGCCAGGAGGCTGGCCTGAGCAGGCGCTCTCCCCACACATCCTCCCTTTGCTTCTCATGACCACAGCGACGGTATTTCTCTCCGCCGTGTGTTAACCTGGCTGTTAGTCGGCACCTTTGGAGGCGTTTCCTCCCAGGCTGGCCCACTAGCTGGGTGCTGGTGAAAGTCCAGGATGAGACAGCCTGCTGGACTCAAACCCTTTCCTACCCCAGGTCCCCAGGAAGCAGGGAACACAGCTGTCAGATGATTTCTGGTGCAATTAAATTTCATCGTATGGTGATAAACTATAAACCAGTCAGTGGACTGTGTAGCCAGGATGTTTGTTTTATCCCTTTTATATCATCACAGATATTTTCTTTTATAGACAGCTTATTCCAGTTGGGTTTGGCAAACTACATATTTTGCCTGCATCCCTGCCCATTTAGACAGTATTGATTTTGCCAACAAATTCATTCCAAATGATTGCCACACACAGTGCTGAAGTTCATGAAAACTCAACAGCTGTAATAATTGCATCGAGTTCTTGGTTTGGGGAGGGGGTGGTATTTGCATTTTTTTACTCTATCTTTTCCTCTTTTTCCCTTAATCTTTGGTATCCATCAAGTTTCCTTCTTGGGCTACAGTGCTTTTCCTTCCCTTTACTTTTTTTTGTTCAGAATATTTGTCCAAATAGCTGAAACCATCATTGGCCGAGTTGCAGTCTGTCACTGGGCAGTAAGCCTCTCAAGATGGTGCCCAGTATTTTGTGCAGTTACCATTCTTGAGAACCTTAACAGTGGTCGGGTAGATATGGTTTCATGTGGCAGGGTCACCAAGCGTTGGCTTTAAAATATATGGCTTGTTTAGGGGTTTTGAGAAAAAACTTGATTGGCTCTTTGAGAACAGAAACTGTATGTATTCTGTTTAAAGCAGTGAGTGCTTTTTATCATTTTATGTTTGGAGAAATTGAATGGCATAAGTAAATTACATTTTCTATTGACTTAACTCTTGATTTGAATGTTGGTTGTTTAAATTTATAAGTTGTTACCTTAATGTCCTAAAATTAAATTTCTTTTTCTTTTGCAGTCAAAGATGACTCAAATCATACAATAGGAGTGGAATTTGGTTCAAAGATAATAAATGTTGGTGGTAAATATGTAAAGTTACAGATATGGGACACAGCAGGCCAAGAACGATTCAGGTAGCTTTTTCTCTAACTTAATAATAATATTTGAAAACTTGGTTTGAAATAATCAATTATGGTCTCTTAATGTATATAATCCCCTCCTCCCCACCACAGGTTTTAGAAACTTCACCTGTGAAAGCTTTAAGACAAGCTAAAACTCCATTTTTCTCCATTCAGCATTGATTTATGGAAGAATACATTAGAATAGTGGTCCCCAACCTTTCTGGCACCAGGGACTGGTTTCACAGAAGACAGTTTTTCTACAGACGAGGAGGGGGTATGGTTTAGGTGGTAATGTGAGCGATGGGAAGTGATGGGGAGTGGCAGATGAAACTTCACTGGCTGGCCCACCAGTTATATCCTGCTATGTGCCCTGGGGGTTAGGGAATCACTTCCAAATGAACATTTTCTAATTTGGAGGATAATTTATTCTTTGAGACCTAGTGGCACATTAGGAGGTTATAGCATTGCACATTAAGAATCTTTTTAAATCTCTTTGGGGGTTGGTTTTGCTTTACATTAAACAGTCAGAATACCAGACCACCTGACCTGCCTCTTGAGAAACCTGTATGCAGGTCAGGAAGAAACAGTTAGAACTGGACATGGAACAACAGACTGGTTCCAAATAGGAAAAGGAGTACACCAAGGCTGTCTATTGTCACGTTGCTTATTTAACTTATATGCAGAGGACATCATGAGAAACGCTGGGCTGGAAGAAGCACAAGCTGGAATCAAGATTGCCGGGAGAAATATCAATAACCTCAGATATGCAGATGACACCACCTTTATGGCAGAAAATGAAGAGGAACTAAGAAGACTCTTGATGAAAGTGAAAGAGGAGAGTGAAAAAGTTGGCTTAAAGCTCAACATTCAGAAAACAAAGATCATGGCATCTGGTCCCATCACTTCATGGGAAATAGATGGGGAAACAGTGTCAGACTTTATTTTTGGGGGGCTT
>NW_011494549.1:177801-197646 GCF_000754665.1 Bison bison bison
ACTGTGGTGTTGGAGAAGAGTCTTGAGAGTCCCTTGGACTGCAAGGAGATCCAACCAGTCCATTCTGAAGGAGATCAGTCCTGGGCATTCATTGGAAGGACTGATGCCAAAGCTGAAACTCCAATACTTTGGCCACATTATGCGAAGAGTTGACTCATTGGAAAAGACTCTGATGCTGGGAGGGATTGGAGGCAGGAGGAGAAGGGGACAACAGAGGATGAGATGGCTGGATGGCATCACTGACTCGATGGACATGAGTTTGGGTAAACGACAGGGAGGCCTGGCATGCTGTGATTCACAGGGTCGCAAAGAGTCAGACATGACTGAGCAACTGAACTGAACTGAAAACAGTCCACAAAATATTCTCTCCTTAGCACTTTCGTTACACTCAAGTCATAATCAAAATTTGGAATAATAACTGCCAGATCACTGCAGATAAGTTCCGTGTTTGATATTCCATAACTACTGAAGTGGGCTCAGTGGTAAACGATCCCCCTGCAGGAGGTGTGGGTTCAATCCCTGGGTAGGGAAGATCCCCTGGAGAAGGAAATGGCAACCCACTCCAGTATTCTTGCCTGGAAAAATCCCATAGACAAAGGAGCCTGGCAGGCTACAATTCATGGGTTCACAAAAGAATCAGACACAACTTAAACACTAAACAACAACTAATAACTGCTAAAGCAGGAAAGTAGATTAATATTCTGGTTGTGTTTTTTGAGTTAGTACACAAAGTCAAACAAAAGATATTCACAATTTCAAAATTCAGTTAAATAAAATTCAATCCTAGTGCAAGAATTTCACTTAAAAAGTCAGGTATAGTATTTTAAATGCTTAATAATTGTTTGCTTCAAAAAGTATCATAACTAGACTTCAAGCAAGAATACAAAGCTACAGTAATCAAAGCAGCATGGCATTGCACCGAAACAGACATGTGGATCAACAGAACAGAACAGAGAGCCTAGGAGTAAATCCACACAGTTAACCTTCCACAAAGATGGCAAGAATATACAGCAGAGAAAAGACAGTCTCGTCAATAAGTGGTGCTGGGAAAAGGGGACAGCCTCACGTAAAAGAATGAAATTAAAACATTCTCTAACACTGTGCACAAAAACAAACTCAAAAGGGATTAAAGACCTAAATGTGAGACCAGATACTATAAAACTTCTACAGGAAAACAGAGGTAGAATACTCTCTGATATAAGTCACAGCAGTATTTTTTTGGATCCATGTCCTAAAATAATGGAAATAAAAGCAAAAATTTTAAAAATGGGACCTAATTAAACTTAAAAGCTTTTCCACAGCAAAGTGAACCATAAACAAAGCAAAAAGACAACCTACAGACTGGGAGAAAATACTTGCAGATGATACGACTGACAAGGGATTACTAAATTCCAAAATACACAAACTCATACAGTTCAATATTTTAAAAACCCGATCAAAAAAATGGGGAGAAAACCTAAATAGGCATTTCTCCAAAGAAGACATACAGAGGACCAATAGGCACATGAAAAAATGTTCAACATTGCTAACTATTAGAGAAATGCAAATCAAAACTACAGTGAGATATCACCTCACACTTGTCAGAATGGCCATCACAAAAAATCTACAAACAGCAAATGCTGAGGAAGGTGTGGAAAGGAAGGAACCCTCCTATGCTGCTGGCCGGAATGTAAGTTGGTGCAGACACTAAGGAGAACAGTGTGGAGATTCCTGAAAAAACTAAAAGTAGGGGCCCATTAGAGGGCAGGGGTAAGTGAAGCAAGGACTAGAAGGATGGGAGTTAATTGAAAGCTGCTGACCCTTATCTCTTCCCCCACATCCTCTTAGTTACTGACAGCCAGGTGTGTGTGTCTCAGGCAGAGGAAATGATTCTTCTCCACAGAAAAACAGCCACAAGGAAAAGGCTTAAAGGTACTAACATTTTGATTTCCCCAGTGAAATAGCCCAATCTCTGTCCAGCCATCTCACAGTGGAGCCCCCCAATCCCACACATAAAGAGCATCTTTTACACGTTGGTATTCCTTGCTCAATATAAATGATCCATGGATCACCAGATATGTGAAGAAAGCTTCTAAAATAAAAGAAAGAGCCCAAAATAAGTAAGAACTTTCAGGGAATAGACAAAAACTAAAAACTACTATGTCCTCACAAGTAAGAGTAAAGGTTGCATCAAGGAAATAAAATTTAAATTTAAAAAGAGAAATTAAAATCATGTATTGAATAGAGTAATACTCTTCCAGAAAGTTAAACAATAAACTCAAGGTGAGAAAGAGAAGAGACAACATAGAGGATCATCCAGAGTTAGTCCAGGAAGGCCAAGACCTGACCAGTAACGCCTTCCTGAAGGCAGAGGAGGAGACGAAAGAATAAAAGCAACAGTTGAAGATTTTCCACGGAAGGAAATGAGTCTATAAAATTCCATCTTACACCAAACACAGATGAGGCCAGGGTCTGCCATGTGAAATCTCAGAACGCCAGAGGTGGGCTGGAGATACCAGAGATTCTGAGAGGGAAAAGCAGGCACATCTCAAGGATCACTATGACCATTGCACTGGGCTTTTCAGCAGCAGTTGAAAGCTGGAAGATAATTACAACCTTGACTTCAAAACTCAACATGAAAATTTTTTTCCAACCTAAAATTGTACACTCAGCCAGACTCTCCATTAAGTATGAGAGTGAAATCAGAGTGTCTCCAGTGATACAACACGGAGTGGGCTGTGGAGCAGAGGGAGGAAGCAGGGGCCAAGGTAGAGGGGAAGGGCAGGTGGCACTGGGTCATCTGTCCGTGAAGCTGTGTGGCCCAGATGGACTGTGTCATGGAAGAGAAGGAGGAAGAGGCACTGGTGAAGCAGCTACTGAGAAGTCTGGGTACAAAAGAATCCCCTTTGGAACAGTAGCAGGAGCATCCTGCTGCCTGCACCATGCTTGTTCAAGACGGGAAGTGCCAAGCATATTTTATTCTGCCCCTGGGAAAATCTAATTAACAGGGAAAGAGTCATGATTCAGGCGAGTGCTTACTGAAGGAAGACTCCTGGAGGTTGTGAGAATGGACGTGATGTACCTGGGTGGGCACTCAGTTCAGACTGGTGTGCCCCCAGGAGGGAGGGAGCATGAGCTGCACCGCTGGGCCTGGGGCAGGGCGTGCGATGGCCCGTGCCCTGGAAGACATGGACCCCACGCAAGCAGAGGAGCCACTGAGGGCCTCGGGCGCTGTAGTCTTGCTGCCGCCTTCCTGTCTTTCCCCTACATGTTCTCAAAGGTCCCCTCAGTTCTGCGGGGGCCTCCCCCACTCCATGAGGGGCACACTCATCCCCAGCCTCATGGCCCCACCTCCTTATCAATACTGTGATACTGTTTTGGACAGAACAGCCCTTTGTGTCTGCTTTCAAATGTCAGTGTATCATTTCTCTTTAGAGCGGTATCTGTCATTGTATTGCAGTTGTCAAGGCAAAAAATGGGTGTTTTGCATGGGAGGCTGCTGCTCGTGAGCAAGGGCTCTGCTCCCGTGAAAGTAAAAGCCTGTAACTCTTCCAGGTCTGTGACAAGAAGCTACTATAGAGGTGCAGCGGGGGCACTGCTCGTCTACGACATTACCAGGTAATAACACCCCTGCTCAGCCTGTGCTCCCTGGGGTCTGCACCTCCCCATAGGCCGCTGGTGTGTCAGCAGACAGCAGAGGTGGGACTCAGCAAGACCTTCCGCCCTTTCCCTGAGGGTCTTGCAGGTTTTCAGAGCACCCCTTTACCATGTGAAACATGTTCCCAAGTTTCAGACGGATAAAGTATCTCCAGTGTCATTGTGTTTCCTTAAGGTTCACAGCTTGAAGCTTTGCATGTGGTAAATTGTTAGTAATTGTCCTCCATCAAGCACGGGCTCTATGCTGCGATGGCCTGAGTTCAAATCCTGGTTCCTGTCCCAAAGCAGTGTGAGCCCTCTGGACTGTAGTTTCCTTGTCTGTTCCACTGAGTCATGATGACCACATAATACTCGTGAGGCTGTTGGGTGGTTAAATTAGTTCCTATAAAGCTCTTGGCCCATCTTAAGGATCTGAGTGCACTGTCCTGCATGTAGCTGTCACCTTGGTTTCACAATTAAATTTAATTAAAAATTCAGTTCCTTGGTCGGTCCTTAGAACATACGAGGATTTTGCCCTTAGATAAGAGCTGAACACAGTCCTGGAGGCAGACAGACCTGGTCAAGTCCTGGCTCTGCGTGTGTGACTTTGGGCAACTTAACTAGTCTCTCTGGGCCTCAGGTTTCTCGTGTAAATGGGAGATGATAAGAGTGTGTCACAGAGAATCAGTGTGATAAATTCCTGTGAAACAAAGGACCATCATGTTGCACGGATTCGTCGAGTGACAGCAGTTAGCCTTAGGTCTTGCTCGCATGTTGTGTGAACCAAGACCCCAGTAAATACTGCACCCTGCTTGGGGAAACAACAGGTGGCAAGCTGACTCGCTGTGGCATCGCCCTGGAAACAAGGCGGAACACACCCTTAGCATGTGGTATGCTCTTGGGGCACCCAGGTCCTCTGAGCGCTTTGAAGGTTGTGGGCACTGCCCTGCGTGTGTAGAGGCGGTCTGAGTGGTGTGAGTGACTGGAAAGAGTTGCTAGCTTTATAAAATACATGTACTGTTCTCACAATCTTATATTACGCAGCCGAGAAACCTACAATGCGCTTACTAATTGGTTAACAGATGCCCGAATGCTCGCGAGCCAGAACATCGTCATCATCCTCTGCGGGAACAAGAAGGACTTGGACACCGATCGGGAAGTCACTTTCCTGGAGGCCTCCCGATTTGCTCAGGAAAATGGCAAGTGGCCTTTGACCAATCACAGCTACTGGAGGTTTAAGATGAAGCTGTATTTAGGGAGTGTGAAACCTCCTGTTGTTTTTATTAGACATTTAGATATTTAGCATATTTTCACCCTGTTGCATTGTGCCTGCAGAGGTTGCTATGATGATAAAAGCTAATCTCTCTGCATTGTGATGGTGTTTCAGTTTAGGATCTTTAATATCACAGCTCTTGGTTTGAAGTGAAAATTATAACAATTTTTAAAGGCCGTAATCAGATGATGTTATCATTTTTAAAATGAAATTTGAAGCTAAGTTGGTGAAATATTAGCTCTAAATAGAAAGTGAAGCAGTAGATGAGATACTGGACTTACTGGCTTTATTTTGCTTACATTAAATTTAAGTCATTTGGCTAAAGATGCCTTTGAAACTTGCTGAATTTTTATTTAGAATACATAAGGATGATATATAAAATGAATGATTCCTTATAGACAGCAGAATGACGAGAATTCAGACATTTTAAAATAACTTTAATTTTTAGAACCAGTCAGGAAATAAAATACCGCTAATAGCAACTTTCAGTGGGACAAACAGGTTTTCTACTAAGAAAATAAGCATGCAATAAAAACATAAGCCGTTATGAGTTTGTAAAGAAGCTGTTTAGAAATATGTAAGCTTAGAATTTTAATGTTCAAAAGGAATTTCTCTATCATTTACATGCACTCATTTTTACTAATAAGGAAACATGTGTTTGGGGAGGTTGTGGTTTGCTCACAAAAGCAAGGAGAGAGGCCTTCCCCTGGGTGAGTGACTGCCCAGTGGAAAGCGGAGGGCTCGTTCGTATAAGATCTCTCACTGTCAGGGACCACACACCATGTGGCCCCAGATGCCAGCACTTGCAGGCTGTATCTGTGGTGACCTGAAGCCCGTTGGAACGGAAGTTGCTGCTTTGTCTCATGTCAGCAGCTGGGTGCCTTCAGCCAGCCTGCTTCCCTACCAGCGTCCTGCTTGCTTAATTTCTTCTTCAACACAGTGCTAGCACACACTGCTAGTTACTTTTCAGAAAAAGTTGGAATTCTTTTAAGACTTAAAAAATATGTATGTATTGACATTTATTGATTTTATATTTGCAGAAATACCTGGTTATAAGGACAAAATTCTATTTTGTCTGCTAAGAGAATAATATATTAAGCATGTAGTTATGAGTTGAATAATTGTGATTATCTTCTAAATATGGCTTCATGTTTTGTTTGATGTTGATTTTAGAGCTGATGTTTCTGGAAACGAGTGCACTAACAGGGGAGAACGTGGAAGAGGCCTTTGTACAGTGTGCAAGAAAAATACTTAACAAAATTGAATCAGGTAAGAACTTCCCATTAATAAACTTTGCTTTAGCACATTCTCCTCTCTAGCTCAGTAGTGTCACTTTTCAGTATTTCCAGGAGTGATTTGGTCATGGAGTTTCCTCTCTCTACCTGCCGACCTGCAGTGGCCTCTTAGGGGTTTGAAGGTCTTGTCTGCCCTGGAGGTGGAAGCCCAGGCCTCCTTCGCAGGGACTTCTTCAGCTGTGTGGTGGCAGGGAAGCAGCTGTGTGACGGGAAATGAGTTATGGGCACCTCGCTTAATGCTGCTGGTTACAGATCAGGCATCGTGGAAAATTTGTTTCTGAAGCTGACTGAGCATGTCACAGTAATAACCTGTCTCATTATTGTTCTACTTGTTGCTTCAGTGAAAATAAGTTTAAAACAACCCTACTATAGGCAGCTGACAAAATAATATGTAATCATTTATTAGAGTTAATTTTTATTTAAATATCACCAAAATCACATGTGGGCATTACATTTTTAATTGATTCATTTAACTGAATTCCTATTCTTTTCAGGTGCTAGGATACAAAAGTAAATTAATCCCAACCCTTGCCCTCAAGAAACTGTCTTTCAAGGGAAACACTCAAAATATAATTATAACACAGTGTGGTGACTGCAGTAACTGAGAAGTACACCGGATCTTGGGGCCACACAAAGGAGAGCCTGCTTGTTTAGGAGGTGATATCAGGAAGAGCTTCTAGGAAGAGACACTGACTGAGCTCAGGCTTTCAAAGTGTGAGCAGGAGGAACCGGGCATGAGGGCGGGAAGGAGGGTAGGCCATCAGAGGGGCAGCATACATGGAGATTGGGGGGAAAGTTGCAGTTACTAGAAGAGAAAGACCACAGTGGAGAATGGCAGGAGAGAAAACTGAGGAGAGGCAGCAGCCAGGCCAGTGAGCTTCACCCAGGCTCGAACTTTGCTCCGTGGGTGACTGAGTCTCCACCTTGGCTGGACGCAAGAGTCGCCTGGGATACATACAACTTTTAATTCTAGGCCCCACCTCTGGAGATGCTGAATTAAAATCTCAGCATCATCATTTTAAAAAACTGTCCCGTGTGATTCTCATATTCGTCCAAGATAGAGGACCACTGCCGTAGGGCTGAGAAGCCACTCGAGGGTGGGAGGCAGAGAGTGATATGGTCAGGTTGTGGCTGCAGACACATCATGTGTGTAGGCATTCACATCAGTGACAGACCAAAGGGAGCCCAGGACTGATGGCCAGGATACCAACCGAGGCATGTTTGAGTAATTCAAGAAAAGATGCCTGATTAAAGCTGTAACAAGGATGTGGAAGCAGAGATGAAGAGACATAGATGAATCTAAGAAACATGTTGGCAGTGGCATCCTGACTCAGATGCTAAATAGCAGGGCAGGGCCTTTTGACTTTGTGGGGTATTGGAAGAGCAGGGATCAGAAGAGGGGAGGAGCCACAGGTAACTCCGTGTCACAGCTGGATAGCTCAGTGATGAGATGGCAGAACCAGAGGAGAAGCCAGTTCATGCGAATCAGGATGGTTGTGTTTTGAAATGTTCCCTGGGTGGCATCACTGGAACAGGCACAGGGCGTCATCCAGGAACCTGTGGGAAGAACCCAGCTGGTGGTGCCCACTTGGGAGCCGTCGGTCTATAGGAGTAGGTGCACCTGGGGAAGGAATGTGATCCCGCAGAGAGCAGTGAAGAATGGGCAGAGCAGTGGCCCAGAACAGAGCCTTGGATGGAAGGATGAGAGAAGGGGGCGAAAGGTCAGAGATACAGGAAGATACCCAGGAACATGAGTGTCACCTGTGCCCACATTCAACCAGAAGGTTGTTCATTATCAAATACATGGGAGGAAAGTCTCGTAAGCTAAGATTGGCGCTGAAAAGTGTCCCTGGGGTGGGCAAGAGGAAGTCACTAGTCATCTTTACCAGAAGAATGATGCAGGGAGGAGATGGAGCAACTGAGCACAGAGGAGATGAGGAAGCAGAGCCTGGGTGCCTCCCTGGAGGAGGAGGCAGAGGGTTAATTTAACATGAGAGGTTTCAGGAGTGGAAGAAGTCTTAGCACCTGTAAATGCTGAGGGAGAAGAGAGAGGAAGGTAAGGGAGAGAAGGTGAGAGGGGAACTGACAGAGAGGGTGGGGCAGGGAAGGTGGTGGGAGAGTGTTGGGGCCCAGACCTCTGGTCTCAGCAGAAAGAGGGGTGCTCCATCCCTCTGTGGGCTTTTGGTCTGAACATAGCAACAAAATAGTTACTCAACTTGGTACAGTACTGTTACTTTTTTAAAGAGCCTGTAGCATAAGTAGTTAACATTAAAATTGGCATTGTGTTGAGTACAATCAGGCTCAACTTATTTAGATTACCTTCCCCCTTTGGTATCCACCCATGAAGACAGTGCATATAAGTTAACACACATAAAACTTTCAAGATCTTTTTCTCCTAAAACCATCAAAATCATAATTACATCAAGTGAAAAAAATATACAGATGTGTTAGAATTCTTCAGCAGTACTTTTTCATTGTAATCTTCTAAATAGGCAGTATATTCATATGGTTCAAAAACCTTTATTTTCTCTACCACTTTATACAGAAAGGTTAGCATACTATACATTCTGCACTTACTGTGCCTACCCATCATTACAAGTCAGTATTAGAGACGTCCACATACGCGTGTATGTGTAATATTCAATTTGGTATATTGCCATAATTTACCTAACCAGTCTGCTTTGGACATTTGAGTTGTTGCCAGATGTTACAAACAACGTTGCAGTAAATAACCTTTTGTATATCATTTCACATGTGTGTGAGTGTATATGTAAGATAAATTCCCAGAAATGGAGTTGTTGGGTCAAAGAACATAGGCATTTGGAATTTATGTAGAGGCTGTCATATTCCTCCTTTCAAGCTTGAGGCAGTTTATCATCCCACTAGTATGAATGAAGGTGTTTTATTTCACTAAAGCCATGTCCACAGGGTGTATTATCATGTTTGGGTCTTTACCGGTCTCATAGTAAAGAATGGTATCTTTGTGGTTTCATTTCAATGCTTTTTGTATACATAATATATTCACATAATTCCAGATTCAAGTAAAGAGGATACAATGAAAGTCACCCTCTATTTCCCTCCTCTCCTATCCCCTAGCATCTAGAGCTCTTTCTTGAAGTCAGCTACAATTACCAGTTTATGTACCCATCCAAAGATATTTTTATGCCCATGTAAGCAAATATGTGTGTATTTTTCCTTTTTATTCAAAATAATGTTTTATATATATAGTGTCTGCACTTTGTGGTTTTCACTTAATATATTTTGGGGATCACAGAAACATAAAAACTTTTTCTAAAGATTTACTTGATCCTCAGGTGAGCTGGACCCAGAAAGAATGGGCTCAGGTATCCAGTACGGAGATGCGGCCTTGAGACAGCTGCGGTCCCCGCGCCGTGCCCAGGCCCCGAGCGCGCAGGAGTGTGGCTGCTGAGGCAGCTCAGGCGCGCAGGTAGGTGCCCACATTGCAGCAGTCCTGTCGCCCTCAGACCTGTCCTCTGTTTCCCACCCAGAGCCCTACACAGGCTTAAAAGGGGAGGTTGTCGTTGCTTTTTGAAGGTGCATTAGGAAAAGGAGAGGTGATTGCATAACTAAAAGTTTATTCTCAGCAGTGGAATACACATTCTTCTCAAGCTCACATGGAACACTCATCAAAACAGACCACACCCTAGGCCATAAAACACACCTGAAGACATTTAAAAGAACAGAAGTCATTCCATGTCTTCTATCAGAGCACAGTGGAATAAAACTAGAAATCTGTAGTTGGAAGATAACTGGGAAATCCAGAAATGTGAGTATTAAGCAGCATGCTGCTGCTGCTGCTAAGTTGCTTCAGTCGTGTCCGACTCCGTGCGACCCCATAGACGGCAGCCCACCAGGCTCCCCCGTCCCTGGGATTCTCCAGGCAAGAGTACTGGAGTGGGTTGCCATTTCCTTCTCTAATGCATGAAAGTGAAAAGTGAAAGGGAAGTCGCTCAGTCGTGTCCAACTCTTAGCGACCCCATGGACTGCAGCCTACCAGGCTCCTCCATCCATGGGATTTTCCAGGCAAGAGTACTGGAGCATACTTCTAAATAATAAATGGGTCAAAGAAGAAGTCTCAAGAGAAATTTAATAGTATTTTGAACTAAATGAAAAAAACACAACTTATCAAAATTTGGGGGAGATTCAACACAAATAGTACTTAGAGTAAAATTTGTAGCATTGCAGGCATGTATTAGAAAAGAAGAAAGATCTAAATATAATCATATGTGTCCTCCATAAAAAACTAGAAAAAGAAGAACAAATGAAATCCAAAGTAGAAAGAAGAAAAGAAATAATAAAAATTAGATCAGGAAATCAATAGAAAAAATTTAGTGAAACCAAAGTTGGTTCCTTGAAAAAATACAGTAAAGTCAATGACTAGCCAGGCCAAAAAAAAAAAAAAAAAACCCAATATAAACTACTAATATCAGAAATGAAAGCAGGGACATCACTTGCAGATTCTATGGACGTTGAAAGGATAATAAAGGAACACTATGAACAACTCTGTGCCCAAAAATTTGATAACGTAGACGAAATAAACCAATTCTGTCAAAGACAGAATTTGCCAAAACTCACACAAGAAGAAACAGATAATGTGAATAAGGCCTATATCTGTTTTAAAGAACTTGAACCAATAACTAGTAACCTTCCAAAACAGAACGTACCAGACCCAGGTGGCTCCACTGGTGACTTCTTCCAAACATTTAAAGAAGAGATTATACTAGGTCTCTGTAGTCTTGTTCACAGAACAAAAGCAGACAGAACACTTTGTAACGCATTCTATGAGGCCACTGTTATCTTAATCCCAAAGCCAGACAGAGACATTACAAGAAAAGAAAACTATAAACTAGTATCTCCTGTAAACATAGATTCTGTAAACACAGAAATTCTCAACACAATAGTAGATTGAATCCAGCAATGTATAAAAAGAATTACATACTTCCAAGTGGGATTTATCCCAGATATACAAGACTGGTTCAACATTCCGTAATCAATTAATGTAATCATCACATCAACAGGGAACAAAAATCACATGATTTCATCAAGAGATGTAGAAAAATCAGTTGACAAGTTCCAATATTCTTTTGCAATGAGAACTCTCAGTGAACTAGGAATAGTGGGGAATCACCTCAACCTAGTAAAGTCTAAAATCAGACCTAATGGGGAGAAAGTTGGAGCTTGCCTTTTATTTATTTATTTATTTATTATTTTTTTAATTTTATTTTATTTTTAAACTTTACATAATTGTATTAGTTTTGCCAAATATCAAAATCAATATCAGGTACAAGGCAAGATTGTGCCCTGTCAGCACTCCTTTTCAGCATCAAACCAGAAGTCCTAGCTGATGCAGTAAGAAAAGGAAATAAAAGGTATACAGATTGGGAAGGAAGAAATTAACTAACTTTGCTGGCAGATGACATGATTATGTAGAGAATCCGAAAGAATCCACAAACCCCCATATAAGTGATTATACATTAATAGCACAGTTGAAGATACGAGATTAATATACAAAAGTCCGTCACTTTTCTGTATCCCAGCAGTGAACAAGTGCAATCTGAACTGAAAAACACAATACCATTTACGTTAGTTTCCCCAAAAGGGAAATACTTAGGCAGAACTCTTAACAACATCTGTATGAGGAAAACCAAACTGATTCTGAAGTTTATGTGGAGAAAAGACAAAAGACCCCTAATAGCCAACACAGTACTGAGCGAGAAGAACAAAATTGAAGGACTGTCACTACCCAGCTTCAAAGCACTGTAGAGCTATTGTAGTCAAGACAGTATGGTATTGGTGAAATAAGACATCAGTGGGACAGAATAGAGAGCCCAGAAATAGACCCATACCCTGATGTTTGACAAAGGAGCAAAGGCAGTAACAGTGAAGCAGAAATAGTCTTTTCAACAAACGGTCCTGAAACCATTGGCCACCCATATGCAAAAAATGAATCTAGACATCAGACCTTATACCCTTTACAAAAACTAGCTCAAAATGAGTCATAGATCTAAAGTAAAATGCAAAATCATAAAACTCATAGAACATAAAATGAGAGAAAAGGTAGATGTCCTTGAGTATTTTGATGATTTTTTAGATACAACACTAAAGATACAATCCATGAAAGAAATAATTGGTAAGCTGAACTTCATGAAAAGGAAAAACTTCTGCTCTACAAAAGACAGTGTCAACGGAATTGGTAGACAAGCTACACACCAGGACAAACTGTTTACAAAAGACATATCTGATAATTGTTATGGTAAATATACAAAGAATTGTTAAAACTCAGCAGTAAGAAAGAAAACAAACCCAATTTAAAAATGGACCAAAGACCTTAACAGATACCTTGCCAAGGAAGGTATCCAGATGGCAGTAAGTACAGGAAAAGATACTTCATAAATGAGCTGTCACTGCTGCTGCTACTGCTAAGTCACTTTAGTCGTGTCTGACTCTGTGCGACCCCATAGATGGCATCCCACCAGGCTCCCCTGTCCCTGGGATTCTCCAGCCAAGAACACTGGAGTTCTTAACAGATACCTTGCCAAGGAAGGTATCCAGACGGCAGTAAGTACAGGAAAAGATACTTCATAAATGAGCTGTGACTACAAGCCTTTTAGAATGGCCAAAATCTAAGACAGTGATAGCAGCAAATGCTGGTGAGGATGTAGAGCAATAGAAATTCTCTTTCATTGCTGGTAAGAGTACAAAATGGTGCAGCTACTTTGGAAGACAGTTTGACATTTTCTTATAAAACTAAGCATATTCTTACTATATAATCCACAGTCTCACTGCTTGGTATTTACACAAAGTATTTGAAAACTCATGTCCACACAAATACCCTCACATGGATGCTTATAGCAGCATTGTTCATAATTGCCAAAACTTGCAAACAAATAGGATGTACTTCAGAAGGCAAATGGGTTAACCATGGTCCATCCAGACCATGGAATATCATTCAGCACTGAAAAGGAATGAACTATCAAGCCATAAAAAGACTTAGCATATAACTTCAATGCATATAACTAAATGAAAGAAGAACCTTCAACGCATATAACTAAGTAAAAGAAGCCAGCCAGGCTACATGCTACCTGATTGCAACTATGTGACATTCTGAAAAAGGCAAAACTATGGAGACAGTGTAAAGACTGGGGATGAGAGGAATGAATGTATGTCTTCCTGTATTTGTCCAAACCCATAGAATCTACAAGAGTGAACTGTGGTTTAACTATGGGTTTTGGGTGATTATTATGTGTCAGTGTAGGTTCATCACCTGTAACAATGTACCAGCTGGCGGGATGCTGATAGTGGAGGAGGCTGTATATGTGTGAGGGTTGGGGGGCGGGGTGGGGGGGTGGTGTTTGGGAACTGTATATAATTGTTTCCTCCTCAGTTTTACTGGGAACCTAAAACTGCACTAAAAAAAATTAAATCTTAAGAAAAAAAACCTAACGCAACCACTGAAACAACACAACAAAGAGTTTTGGCAAATTTAAATCAATATGGGAATTAAAATGGAATAAACACATAATTACTCTAAATAATCTGAAAGAAGACAGTAAAAGAAGGAAAAAGGACATAGAACAAACAGGGAAAATATGGAACAAAATGCTAGCATAAACCTTCCCTATTAAAAAAAAATTAGATATTCTGCTTGAAATAATTTGTAGGAAATCCTTATGCTCTTGCTCAGAAAGAAAGGAAAGTTGATAGCAATGATTGGGTTAGAGACTCTCCTGCCTTCATGTCAGTGACGAGTCTTTCTTGGGTTAGTTGAAGTCTAATAGAATGTGCCTCTAGCTAAGGCTTATTTATAAAATTTGCAAATTGATATTTTAACTTTATAAAGCTTCCTCTTTTTTATGTATAGTCAACATTATCTAATAGGCATGCTGCTGCTGCTGCTGCTGCTGCTGCTAAGTCGCTTCAGTCATGTCCGACTCTGTGCGACCCCATAGACGGCAGCCCACCAGGCTCCGCCGTCCCTGGGATTCTCCAGGCAATGGGCATAAGTAAGCTTAAATAAAAGTTGGAAGTGTTCACTGGTTCCCTTTGTGACTTTAAGCTATGTTTGGACATTTATAATTATGCATATTTCTAAATCGTTCTTAATATTTTTTAGGTATTCATACAGTGGTATTTGGGACACAATTATTGAAGCTTGAAGAAGAAGGTTTTTTTTTAACCACCATCTTTTTCTACTTTATATGGAAGTAGATCTTTGTGCAAAAAATAATAATAATAATAATTTGGTATATTATACAAGCTAGTAGATGTGGCACAGCAAACTGTATAATAAATCCAGTTCAGTGGACGAGACCATTAAATGTATACACGTATGTAAAAGTGTTCTGTCCCATATTCGCCCTTTCACCCTGGTTTGGATCCTGGCTGTGTACTGTACATACGCTCGTCCAGTGCATCTCCACAGCATGGTATCTGACGTACAGTATGATAGAGCACTGCACTAAATGCAGTCTAATACTTTATTTTTTTTTTTTAATCGTCTGAACTAAAATCTGTTCATTGTGAGGTGTGCTCTGATCATTATGTTGGTTATGTTGCACAGTTGGTTATGTTTGTGACCTGATATTCAGAGATTCTGGCATTGATGGCCGATGCAATACTTAGTTAATTCCATTTACCACAGTCCACAAGGTGTTACATGAGCCACACTGGAAATACTAGATCAGAATTTAGTCACATACTGAAATAAAATGATAAATGAAATTTTCTCATGAACTGTCTAGCACTCTGATTTTAAAGCATCTTCATCAACTCAGTTCAGGAAGTAGAACCGAGCACCTGATGTGTTTCAGGCACTAAGGATGCTGGTACCTTTCACCAAACTTCCTAGGCAACAGATGCGACTCTCAGCATTGGTCAGTGCAGTAGCTGTACCAGGGCTGTTTACCTGGTCCCAGTTTGCTGATCATCTGGTCTTCCTGTTAGAAAACACATTTTTGTTACTGTGCTTTTTCTGGGATTCAGTATTACAGCATCACTGCCTCCTTTTTAGTCTTTTGTTTTGCGTTCATTTTAAGGACACCCACTAAAGTTAATATTAAAGGGACACCTCTAAGAAATTTCTGTACACTTTTGCTAAATACTTAAATGCCTTACAACAGTTATCAAGTTGACATGTTTTTAATTCACATGAGTTAATGTATATTGTATTACAAAGACTCGTTCTAATATTTTAAAATGTTTATGCAAAAATATATAATAGAACTTTTCTTTAAAGCTAAAATACAGTACTATTTAAAACTGAAAGGTTTAAATAGCATTCTTCACCTTACATGTGTTCTTCCACTGTGACTTTTAGCTCAAACTGATAAATTTGATTACCTTTATGTTGGAAGCTGCCTACTGCTTTTGTTGTTTTGTTTTAACCAATGGAGCACAGAAGCACTACAAACTCTGGAAGTGACTTGGATAAAAATATCAAGATGTAACTGTTTTAGATATTTTAATTTTGCTTCTTTATATCTTGAATATTTGATTTTGAAAAGTCAGAATATGAAGCAAATTCTCAGACTGATCTGCTTCTTGGACCTCACTGGAAGAATGTTTGATTCAGTGTCTTGTTAACAGTGGGTTTGCAAGCTGCTCATTTTTGAACAGCTTTTTGCATGGGGTAGGAGCATGTCTGTTTGACTACATCAGTTTATGCAAAAGCAGAATTTTAAAAAAATAAGATAAATGTTGGTTTATAAGTGAGCCTGTTAATTTAAACCCCAGGTATTGCATATAATTCCACATCCCTTGACCAATAAAATTTGCTGGAGAACCAAACCATGGTGGTTCGTAATAAAAGCCTTTAGGAAAAAATGAAGAGGAGAGATGTGGTATTTGGTCCCTGGAGTGTTTTCTACCACCAGCCAATCCTCTGATTCTTCTGACACCAGATGGGTTCTGTTTTGACATTGTCTACTGGAAATGGCATCAGATCGCACAAGTTAAAGCCTGTGTCAACACCCACCACCACCCAAACCAACACATTCTAGGCCAGTCACAGGTGCAGGGTGTCACATGTGCTTTCCCAGCCGGCCCGAAACCTGAGGTTCCTATGACCCACTCCTTGGGTTTAATTAATTCCTAGAGCAGCTCACAGAACTGAAAGTTTCCTTATGAGATTATGGTGTGTGCTAAGTCGCTTCAGTCTTGCCTGACTCTTTGCGACCCTATGGATTGTAGCCCACCAGGCTCCTCTGTCCATGGGATTCTTCAGGCAAGAATACTGGAATGGGTTGCCTTGCCCTCCTCCAGGGGATCTTCCCAACCCAGAGATCAAACCCATGGCTCCTGCATTTCAGGCGGATTCTTTACCGCTAAGCCGCCAGGGAAGCCCATGAGATTATTGGTTTATTACAAAAGCTACATATGAACAGCAGATGAGGAAGCACATAGGGCCAGGCCTGGAAGGGTCCCGAGCACAAGAACCTCTGTCCCCATGGAGTTTGGGGTGCCCCACCCTCCTGGCTCATGGCTGTTTTCCTGTTCACCAAACAAGAGGCTCCTCAAATCTTGTTATTTAAGATTTTTTCTAGCTCTTAATCTCTAGCAACCCCTTCTCTCAGGTCAGTGGGTGGAGCTAAAACTTCCTTAGATCTTTCTTGTGACCAGCTGCACCCTGAACCTCTCTAGGGTGACCCTGAAGTCATTTCATTGGCATAAACTGTGCTCAAAAGGGACCCCTAAAACTCAGGAAATTCTTAGTCTTTTAGGAGCTTTGTGTCAGGAACCAGAGATAAAGACCAAATATATCTAATAGTGAATGTTATTAAATGTGTACATTTCCCACAATTTGTTATGTTTGCAGGATGTCCTTAATTTACATTTCTAGAAAAGCATTTTCTCGGTCTTCCTAGAAGAAAATTCTACACTCCATTTAGACTTGAGATTTTAATTTATTTTTTCACAGTCCAGCATCTAAGTGAGAATGAAAACATTACAAATTGGGATACTGTAATGGTTTTATTGAAAAATAATAAGAGTTCTTAAAAATTTAAGAGTTCTTGAAATCGTAAGAACATTGATTCCTAGCAGATCAATATTATTCAGAATGAAGAAAATGCTAAAATTAGTCATCTAAATGATTTGCATTTCATACTGTGACACAGTAGATGGTACTTTATTTTCTGTCAAATTTGTCCTATTTTTTGCTTTTTTTTCAGAGGGGAAAGTTAGTCTTTAAAACACCTGTAAATTTTAAATAATTTTTTGTACTAGTTATAAAGTGATTTTATTAATCAGTTGAAAACAGTCCAGATTTGTCCCAGTTGTTGCTTGGTTGCTTCCTGATTATGTTTACTTCTTTAAGGAGTTGTTTTTAGAAATGTTTAGAGGGATTTATTTGAGAGCACTCAACTTGCCAGGTTCAGGAAGAAGAAATAAATTGTTGGCCAATGTTAGAAATAAATTGTTGGCCTAACGTTAGAAACTAACTGCTAGAAAATAATGTGATCAGGGAGTCTATTTTTTCTTTTAAAATAGAATTTATGTTGTTTTCCTTTTTCTTTTTTAATTTTAGGGTTTTTGAGCATACACAAGTATGGAGAAAATAGCATATAGAACCACTACATCAGCTATTTTCCACAATTGTCTATTCATTATGCCAGTCTTGCTTTATCTACCTTTGCCCCACTTTTTTACACTGTAGTATTTGGAAACATCCAAAACCTCTGTCATTTCACCCAAAAATAGTTCAGCATACATCTCAACAAGAATATATATGTAAAATTTGTTATTGTCAATATACCGTTGGGAACTTCAGAAGAGATACTGTTACAAGCCAAGAATAGTTATGGTTTTTTTTCTTGGAATTATATAGTTGTTTTTCTAGATGTATTGAAGAAGCAAGATACACCTCCTTTATCCAATATTACTAGAGGTGACTTCCCAGCATGTGGCTAATTGTACTGGAAGTTCTGTCTCCAGCCCAGAGGACAGTGTACCTTCAGGAGGGACACAGGGCAGCCAACCTGCACCCACAGCCAGTGCAGCCTCGGAAGCGGGAGCCCTTGTCGTGCTGGTTGTTAAGACGTTCTCAGCGTCACTCCTGCCACTGCAGTAACGCAAGGCCCTCTCAATTAATTCTTCTCAGTGTGTCCACATGAAGGAATGTACCGAACGTGATGTGCACGTTTGTGGAACTTAACGCTAACCAAGGATGATGTGGTTGAGTCCGCAGGAATGTCAGCTTGCTCCTTCATGCTAAAGGATGGATGTTGTCCTTCACCTGTGGGAACTGGATGAAAAGTAGATAGCCTGTGCTCTGATAGCTCCCTTCTCTAATTTCTTGATGTCATGTGTAAATTACATTTTAAAGGAAAACTAGCATTTTAAGAAAAATTATAAGAAAAAATGCTAAATTTCTAAAAATGTCATATTCCAAAATACCATATAAATAATTGGATTATTAAATATTTGTGGGCCAGCTAACTGTATGAGAGTAAAATTGCTGATTTATGTATGTTGGGTAGGAGCCCTCAAATCATTTTACACTGATTAGGAAATTTTGTGATATGATTATTTCTGGGTAAGTCTACAGCATCAGAAAAGCCATCATATTGGTTTCTGTAGTCATAAACATTGGTCATATGCCCTCATGCTGTGCCTGTTTCCTGGGGGAAATGGGGCTTTTACAGGACACTTGTGTTTGTCTGAACGCCCCTTGATTTCTCATCACCTCTGTGCCTTTGTAGGGACTGTGTTTTCTTATCCTCACCTATGCTGCACCCCACTGTTTGTCCAGGTCTTTCAGGCTGAAGCCCCCTTGTCCTGACAGGTACAGTTGGGAGCTGTCCCCAGCCCTGACTCCTGACACACGCAGACACACGCTGCTTCAGTATGTCTCTGTCCTGGCCTTTCTTTTGCTATTGGTCACATTGATTCATGTATTGTCTTTGTCTTCTCTGCTGGGCTGAGATGTCCTTTGAAAAGGGTGCCTTCTGTGTGCCCAGGGCCTGGCACATAGAAGGGACTGAAGTGCTTGTGAAAAGAACAGATGATCAGAGTTGGGTTTCTTCCCAGGTCCTTCTAAAGTACATGGACATCAAGCCTATCCACCGCAAGGTGCCTATTGTACAAAGTCCCTAAAAAGTGGTCATGTGATCCCGCTCAGTCCCTTCCTTCCTGGGAGGGAGCCTCATAACTCCTAGAGCTCATTTTCAATTGACATCACCGAGATGGTGAAGTAGGAGGCCCCTGCCGCCATCCGCCCACCCACCCGCCCAAAGACCAGCAATTAGATATCTGCAGAGATAAACAGTTCTGAGAGAGCTCAGGAGTCTACTTAAGAAAATTCAGCAACTCAGTGGGACAAAAACCTGAGAATAATCACACAGAAATGGAAGGAAAAAGAGCTTCATTTTGTCTGCAATCTCCCATCCCCTAGGCAGGCTCTTCTCAGCACCAAGAGAAACCTCCCAGACTAGGAAGAGTTCACCACCCCAGGAAAGGGCATGGGTGTGACCAGCTTCCCCAGCCTTTTGGAGCATCAAACAAAGGACCTGTTGAGTTTATCCCACTCAGAGACTGGCAAAGCTGAGACACAGAGCAAGTATCAACCATGCAGCTGTTAAAAACCATGGTTCCTAGTGCCCTGGTCCACAGTCCTCTGCAGCACCACCCCATGGAAATTTCAAT
>NW_011494549.1:197830-200405 GCF_000754665.1 Bison bison bison
GTGGCCAGCCCCTTCCAGCTGTGTACCTGCACACGCCCAGGCTGATCCCTATCGCCAGCTTCCACTGCTGTGTACATGCCTGTGGGAAGATACTGCAGCTCTGGGAAAGCACACCACCTGCCTGATGGGCCCACACTTGGCCCAGACCCTTGCTACTGGCTCCGTTCCCCACCACTCTGTGTGTGTCTACAACCAGCCCCTGCCGTCGCACGTGCACCTGCAGCGGGTTGTGTGTGTGCCTCGAGCTCCAGGTCATCAGTGCTTCCTGCCTTGATCAGCTGGCCTCCCAGCCAGATGTGTGCATGCCTCGAGCTCTAGGTCATCAGTGCTTCCTGTGTTGATCAGCTGGCCTCCCCAGCCAGATGTGTGCATGCCTCAAGCTCCAGGTCATCATTGCTTCCTGCCCCGATCCCTAGATGCTGAACCTGGAGGTGCCACTGGGGAACCCACCAGCCCTTGCAGACACTGCAGACCCCCAACAGTGCTTGTCAGGAACCACACAGTGGATGCTGTGACCCTCAGTGACCTGAGTCAATGACAATATCCCTCCCTCCCAGACACATACCTGCACTTGACACCATGTACCACTGGGCCTGGGTCACAGCATGTTCCAGCACATCCCCAACCTGAGGTGAAGGTCTTATACCAAAGGCAGTTCATGAAGTTTGGATGAGGTAACTGCATACACACCTATATGCAAGACTTCAGGGATCACAGAATCAGGAAATCATGAGACCACCAAAGGAACGTGGTAAATTTCCAGCAACTCTCCCTAAAGAAATGGAGATACATGAGTTGCCCAACAAAGAATTCAAAATAATTGTTCTAAAAATGCTGAGAGAGCTACAGGAGAACATAGATAAAACAATTAACAAAATCATGAAAGCAAGAACAAAATGAGAAGTTTAATAGAAAACACGAAGAAGAACCAAACAGATTTTGAAGCTGAAGAGCACAATGACTGAACTGAAGAATTTAATACAGAGCTTCAACAACAGACTAGATCAAGCAGAAGAAAGAATCAGTGAGCTTGAAGACAGAGCATTTGAAATTATCCAGAGAAGTGGGTGGGGGGAAGAATGAAGAGAAATGAAAAGCTTATAGGACTTCTGAGACACCATTAAGAAACAGTCTGCACATCAATGGAGCCCCAGGAGAAGAGGGGCGAGGAAGGGCAGGAAGCTTGTTTAAATAAATGATGACTGAGAACTTCCCAAACCTGGATAGGCATTTGGACATCCAAGTTTCAGTCCAAAACACTTTTCTCCAAGACATATTTTTAACAAAACTGTCTAAAATCATAACTGTCTAAAATCTCTCAAATGAAGAGGCATTTGTGACTGTTGGCTTCACTGCATAGTTCTCCAGTTGTTTTACATTCTAGGTGAAGAGCCTTACTGTTTAAGTTGCAGGTTTTGTTGTTTGGATCAGTATTTCTTGGAAACTCTATCTGTACACTCCTAGTTGGCCTATTGTTACATGACAGTACAGCCTGTGGGCAAGCAGTTGTCCAGGATGCTGTGTTGTCTGTCTGCACTGACCGGTACATGAGGCTGTGAGGAGCAACTGAGGATGTGATTGTTGATAAATGTCTGCTTTCAGGCCTAGACCCACTCAGCTATCCAAGAGTTGCAGGATGGGTCATAAGTGTTTGGGGTTAAATGTGTGAAAATTCTGTTAACACACACTCTGTTACAATTGACAAGTCCTTGTGTTGAAGCAGAAGCTGGAGCTATAAAAATTAACTGCTGCTTTTTCAAAGCAGTAGTAGAGAAATGGCAAATAATAGTTTCCCTACTCTAATTTTAAGATGAAATTATTTCACCTGAAGCTTTTAAATTTGTTTTTCTATTTAGGTTGTTTATACCTGTTTTTAGCTGATTTTTCAAATCAGCTAGTTTAGTCCTACCTGAACTGTGAGAACTCTACTTTTGCACTTGGTGAAATTCAGTACCCAAGTGCTGCTTTGGTTGTTCACTGTGTCTCTGATCAAGGTACAGGATTTCGTGCCCACTTTTCTTCCTTTAAAAAAAAAATAAAAAAACCACACACAGTTTATCAAGAAATTATGGAGAATTTTTAGTTTAACGCTCATTTTTAATATTGTCATTTGAAATGTCTGTAACTGAGACCTAAAGGGGCATAGCATTTTTTACAATTTAGAAGTGTTCTCACATGTAACATCTGATTGAACCTTCAAAACAGCCCTTTGCGGTGGCACAGAACAGAAGTAGGCCCACTCCACAGCCCAGGTGCCTGAGATGCAGAGGCAGGGGCCACCACCCCCAGGAAGTGGACGGCAGGTCCGGGGAAGCCCTGTGCTTCCACCATGCAGCACCATCAGACAGAGCACTGGGTTTTCTGTTGACTGGAATCTTTTTTTTCTTTTCCTTCAAAATTGATGGCAATTTCAAACACTCATGTTTATTGGAATTTCAAGAACTGTAAAGCATTCTTTTTTATATAATTAATTTATTTGTTTTAATTGGAGGATAATTACAATATTGTGATGGTTTTTGCCATACATCAGCATGATACATCAGGTATACATGTGTCGCCCCCCCCCCCCAATCCT
>NW_011494549.1:200505-205100 GCF_000754665.1 Bison bison bison
ATCCTGAACCCCTCTCCCACGTCCCTCCCCACCCTAACTGGTAAGAGTATTTTCCATGTTTAAAATACCTTTAGTGTTAAACCGTTCGAGGTGGGAAACAAGTTGACTTCATCACTGTGAAGCCATGCTTTAAAAAAGAGAAATTTGCAAGTTTGATAACTTGTTTTGTTGTCCTTGCCTTCAACACATTGAAAATATTATTAATTGAAAATGCATGACTGAAAATGCATGCCAACTGGTTTTCAGAATGCTTGTCACAATACTCTTGTGGTGAAAGCTGTATCGAAGTTGCTGTGGGTCAGATGTTACTCTGTAAAGGTGAGACCCTGCCTGAGGGCCTGTGCTCTGGCCGTGGCCCTCCTGGCCTTGGGTGGTGGTCTCTGCCTCACACCCCTTCCCACTACATGTACTGTATGTGGTTACTGTGGCAACACTCCTGTGCCGTCTGTCAATAAAGTCCTGACCCCGGCTGGCCCTCATCTGTGCTGCTGCTCTTCTCTGCTTATTTAACTTGGTCCTTGAGCAACAAGAGAAGAAAAGTCTTTACACACTTATTTTTACTTGATTTGTAACTATCTGATTATTCTACTCTGGCTTTCCTTTTCTAATTTCCAAGAGTAATGTTGGCTTTAAACACTGCGGGGTGACTTCAGACTTTTACCCAATTCAGTTACATTTTGGGATCCATGTATCAGCCTCAACTTTAGGCCAAGTCTACTGTTTGTCCTCAGGGACGCCCCAGTGGATGGTGTCTCCCTCACTGTCAGAGCTGTTCTCATGGGGTGACCTCATCAGAACATGTGGGTACCTCATGTGGTACCTCATGTACCTCATGTGGGTACAAGTCTAGTTCATAGAAAACATCATTGAAGGCACAGCCAGCAGTGTTGGGCGGGAACCATCCATGAGGGACCAGGTGCAGTGCCCAGCACGGGGCCCCAGCAAGGTGGGCTGTTGAACGGGGCTCTTGGCAGGAAGCAGGTATTTGGTTCTGACCCCCAAGGTTCTTCTCAAGGGGCAGAAGCATACAGACAGAAGAATCTCCCTCTGCCCCCATTCTCATGAAGTCCTCAAAGATCTCAGGCCCCAGTCAACACCTAGGGCATAAAACCAGTAAAAGATGGATTAACAGCGATGATAGTTGTCACAAGGACTTGTGTGCTTAGTTGCTCAATTGTGTCTGACTCTTGACAACCCCACGGACTGTATCCACCAGGCTCCTCTGTCCATGGGGTTCTCCAGGCAAGAACACTGGAGTGGGTTGACATTCTGTCTCCAGGGAATCTTCCTGACCCAGGGATTGAACCTGGGACTGCTGCACTGCAGGTGGGTTCTGTACCATCTGAGCCACCAGGGATGCCTAGTTGTCACAAGTAGTCACTCTTAACTAGTTCAGTCTACCTCTCACAGTCAACATGGCCAGTGTTTTGGCTTTAAATCGAAGCCACATTCACAGCAAGATCCTAGGCAAGGGGCATAGTATCCCCTGCCCAGAGGCCACCAGGCTCCCTGTGCTGGTGCGGACGTGGGCAGAGGGCATCTGCTGATGCTGAAGACACCCCTCACTTCCCTTTCTTCACTGTACCCCCTGTAGGTAGCTCCTGATGGGTGGAGGGAAGTAGCATGTGAATTACCCCCTTCTGCTTGGGATGCTGCATTGTCATCAGCTCCCCGGGCCAGGGCATCTGCCCACGTGTGGATGCGGGGGAAGCCTGGGAGTGGCATTGCCAGTCAAAGATGTGCTCGTCTTTAAGGGCCAGAAAGCCGAACTGCCCTCCAGAGAGCCTGTGCCCATTTACCCTCCCGCCAACAGCACGGGAGTGCCGTGCTGTGCTTAGTCACTCAGTTGTGTCAAGTTCTTTGTGACCCCATGGACTGCAGCCCACCAGACTCCTCTGTCCATGGGGATTCTGCAGGCAAGAATGCTTGAGTAGGTTGCCATGTCCTCTGGGGGATCTTCCACCCTAGGGATCAAACCCAGATCTCCTGCATTGCAGACAGATTCTTTACCTTCTAAGCCACCAGGGAAGCCCAGGAATACTGAAGTGGGTAGCCTATCCCTTCTCCAGGGTATCTTCCTGATCCAGGAATTGAACCAGGGTATCCTGCATTACAGGCAGATTCTTTACCAGCAGAGCTACCAGGGAAGCCCAACAGTGCAGGAGACCCAAACTTAAGTTCATGCTGGTTTTTTTCAATTAAGGTTTATATTTTGTCTTTATTAAATTTTAACCTTTGGTGGTCATGAAGAAGGTATTGTTTAATCTATAAACAGCAGTCACAGGCTACGTGTGCTCTTGTCGTGAAGTGAACACCACCGTTGTTCCTGGGAAGTCAGTCCTGCTGTAGAGGAAAGTGGAGCGGAGTTTGTGTGTCCAGAAGGGAACGCTTGAAAAACCAGCAGCCTGGCTCACCTAAGCAAGCCTGGGTTCTTCTGAAAAAACTTGATAAGCTCCTATTGTTAATATAATCAAGTTAAAATTTTATTCCTAGGAAAGGTTAGTCTATTTGGTGCAAATTCAGGACTTATACCTCACTATCCAACAATCTCCATGTTTTGAATATGGTAAACAATCTGCCTGCCAGTGCAGGAAACTCGGGTTTGGTCCCTGGACCAGGGAGATCCCCTGGAGAAGGAAATGTCAACCCACTCCAGTATTCTTGCCTGTCAAGTTGCAAAAGAGTCAGACACGACTTAGAGACTAAACAACAACAAATGTTCAAGGTATGCTCCCAACCGGCTCAGGCCCAGGAGAGGAGGCTGTGGTCCATGGCCCTACAGGCCCCCAGCTGTGGGTATGGGGGCCAGCCTGGCTTAACCTTAACCATCACAAGCTTAGTTTTCAGGGGGATACATATTTTCAAAGGGTGGGTAAGGGTGGGTGTTTAGTTTCTGCTTTTTCCTGTTTTCTCTAGGAGTTTTTTTTTTTTTTTTAATGCTAATACATTCTTATGTGTCAAAAGTCAAAGCAGTGTGGAAAGTCACCCTGGGGCCTCCTTGCCTCCCCCTGGCTCCCTGCCTTCCCTACACCTCATAGTAACCACTGGCTAGTGTGTGTATCCCTCCAGAGTTTCTTGACGTGGATACAGATGTTATTACTCCTCCCTTTCTTAAACAAAAAGCAACATGTTATACACATTGTCTTTTTCCATGTACATTGTATCTTGGAGTGAGAGCTTTCTCCTCACTGAAGGCAGCAGAATGTCCCACTGTGCAGATATGCCGTATTTTCTGTAACCAGCTCCTTATTGATAAACAACTGGGTTGTTTCCAATTCTCTGGTTCTCATGAGGTAATTCCAAAATATATGATTTGTGACAGCATCATCAATTTCTATCTTCATTGACATTCATTAGAAAAGTAACATCATTCCTCCTAGTTCAGCCTCTTCTTATGCAGAGGCAAGAACAGTTTACAAAATCGGATGGAAAGGGGAGAAGAAATCCAGCAAGAAATACGAAAGACTTTTTCAATGAAGACTTTATTAAATAAATACATAAAGACCCAACTTAAAAGGAGACATACTCTATTTGGGAGTACAAAGACTCACTACTACTATAAAGATGTCAGTCGCCTCAAAATTAGTACATTCAATAAAGTTTAATAAAATTGCTGAATGGAATGTTAAAATAGAAATTGACACGCTCGTTCAAAAGTTCATATAGGAAAGAAAATAACCAAGGAAAGTAAAGAACAAGGTAGGGGTGGCGAGACTTGCCATCAGTTCAGTTCAGTCACTCAGCTGTGTCCAACTCTTTGCAACCCCATGAATCACAGTACGCCAGGCCTCCTTGTCCATCACCAACTCCCGGAGTCCACCCAAACTCATGTCCATCGAGTCGGTGATGCCATCCAGCCATCTCATCCTCTGTCGTCCCTTTCTCCTCCTGCCCCCAATCTTTCCCAGCATCAGGGTCTTTTCAATGAGTCAGCTCTTCACACCAGGTGGCCAACGTATTGGAGTTTCAGCTTCAACATCAGTCCCTCCAGTGAACACCCAGGACTGATCTCCTTTAGGATGGACTGGTTGGATCTCCTTGCAGTCCAAGGGACTCTCAAGAGTCTTCTCCAACACCACAGTTCAAAAGCATCAATTCTACGTTCAGCTTTCTTGATAGTCCAACTCTCACATCCATACATGACTACTGGAAAAACCATAGCCTTGACTATATGGACTTTTGTTGACAAAGTAATCTCTCTGCTTTTTAATTTGCTACCTAGGTTGGTCATAACTTTCCTTCCAAGGAGTAAGTGTCTTTTAATTTCATGGCTGCAATCACCATCTGCAGTGATTTTGGAGCCCAGAAAAATAAAGTCAGCCACTGTTTCCACTATTTCCCCATCTATTTCCCTTGAAGTGATGGGACCAGATGTCATGAGCTTAGTTTTCTGAATTGTTGAACTTTAAGCCAACTTTTTCACTCTCCTCTTTCACTTTCATCAAGAGGCTCTTTAGTTCTTCACTTTCTGCCATAAGAATGGTGTCATCTGCATATCTGAGGTTACTGATATTTCTTCCGGCAATCTTGATTCCAGCTTGTGCTTCTTCCAGCCCAGTGTTTCTCATGATGTACTCTGCATATAAGTTTAAAAA
>NW_011494549.1:205303-218763 GCF_000754665.1 Bison bison bison
ACAGTCAAAGGCTTTGGCATAGTCAATAAAGCAGAATAGATGTTTTTCTGGCACTCTCTTGCTTTTTTTATGATCCAGCAGATGTTGGCAATTTGATCTCTGGTTCCCCTGCCTTTTCTAAAACCAGCTTGAACATCTGGAAGTTCACAGTTCATGTATTGCTGAAGCCTGGCTTGGAGAAGTTTAAGAATCTTGGGTAAAAGAAACCCAGGTTAAGACGGGAGGCGCTGAGAGAGAGCATCAGAGGGCAGACAGACTGAAACCACAATCACAGACAACTAGCCAATCTGATCACATGGACCACAGCCTTGTTGAAGAATGAAACTAAGCCATGCTGTGTAGGGCCACCCAAGGTGGATAGGTCATGGTGGAGAGGTCTGACAGAATGTGGTCCACTGGAGAAGTGAATGGCAAACCACTTCAGTATTCTTGCCTTGAGAACCCCATGAACAGCATGAAAAGGCAAAAAGAAAGGACACTGAAAGATGAACTCCCCAGGTCAATAGGTGCCCAATATGCTACTGGAGATAGTGGAGAAATAAATCCAGAAAGAATGAAGGGATGGAGCCAAAGCAAAAACAACACCCAGTTGTGGATGGGACTGGTGATAGAAGCATGGTTCAATGCTGTAAAGAGCAGTATTGCATAGGAACCTGGAATGTTAGGTCCATGAATCAAGGCAAATTGGAAGTAGTCAAACAGGAGATGACAAGAGTGAACATCGACATTCTAGGGATCAGCAAACTAAGATGGACTGCAATGGGGTGAATTTAACTCAGATGACCATTATATCTACTACTGTGGGCAGGAATCCCTCAGAAGAAATCGAGTAGCCATCATAGTCAACAAAAGAGTCTGAAATGCAGTACTTGGGTGTAATCTCAAAAACGACAGAATGATCTCTGTTCATTTCCAAGGCAAACCATTCAATATCACGGTAATCCAATCCGATGCCCTGACCAGTAACGCTGAAGAAACTGAACAATTCTATGAAGAACTACAAGTTCTTCTAGAACTAACACCCAAAAAAGGTGTCCTTTTCATTATAGGGGACTGGAATGCAAAAGTAGGAAGTCAAGAAACACCTGGGGTAATAGGCAAATTTGGCCTTGGAGTACAGAAGGAAGCAGAGCAAAGGCTAATAGAGTTCTGCCAAGAGAACGCACTGGTCAGAGCAAACACCCTCTTCCAACAACACAAGAGAAGACTCTACACATGTACATCACCAGATGGTTGACACTGAAATCAGACTGATTATATTCTTTGCAGCCAAAGATGGAGAAGCTCTATACAGTCAGCAAAAACAAGACTGGGAGCTGACTGTGGCTCAGATCATGAACTCCTTATTGCCAAACTCAGACTGAAATTGAAGAAAGTGGATAAAACCACTAGACCATTCAGGTATGACCTAAATCAAATCCCTTATGACTATACAGTGGAAGTGAGAAATAGATTTAAGGGACTAGATCTGATAGAGTGTCTGATGAACTATGGACGGAGATTCGTGACAGTGTACAGGAGACGGAAATCAAGACCATCCCCAAGAAAAAGACTTGCCATACCAAATACTAAAATTCACTGCAAAATTAAAACCTTTGAGCTCAGGTGTAGATCCATAGAGGAGCAGCATACCTTTCCCTTGTATCTGTTGCAGTTTATGAAAAAGTACTATGTGACATTTTAAATCGGTAAAAGCTCTTTCACTGGATGGTGTTAAGTCCTTTTTCTACCCATTTAATTCAATTTTTTCTAAAAAAGGTTGATCTCAAATTCATATTCACTAAAAATTAATTCTAGTTGGATTAAAGGTCTAAAAGCAAAAGGTGAGTTTTTTGTTTTGTTTTTTTTTGTTTTGTTTTGTTTTGTTTTTTAAGGCACTGGAAGAACATACAGAATTTTTATTATGACCAAAGAGTGAATCTTTCTATAGGTGACACTAAATACCTCATCTGTAAAGAAAGTGTTTGAGGTTTGACATCACAAATTAGTATTTCCTATACAACAAACATAAGCAGAGGAGATTAAGAACAGGTGGCAAGAATACACAGAAGAACTGTATTTAAAAAATCTTAATGACCTGGATAACCACAATGGTGTGGTCACTTACCTAGAGCCAGCCATCCTGGAGTCTGAAGTCAAGTGGGCCTTAGAAAGCATCACTATTAACAAAGCTAGTGTAGGTGATAGAATTCCAGCTAAGCTATTTCAGATCCTAAAAGATGCTGCTGCTTAAGTGCTGCACTCAATATGCCAGCAAATCTGGAAAACACAGCAGTGGCCACAGGACTAGAAAAGGTCAGTTTTCATTCCAATCCCAAAGAAGGACAATGCCAAAGAATGCTCAAACTACCACACTGTTGTATTCATTTCACACACTAGCAAGGTAATGCTCAGAATCCTTCAAGCTAGGCTTCAACAGTATGTATGTGAACTGAGAACTTCCAGATGTACAAGCTGGACTGAGAAAAGGCAGAGGAGCCAAAGATCAAATTGCCAACATCTGTTGGATCATAGAAAAGGCAAGGGAATTCCAGAAAAACATCTACTTCTGCCTCATTGAGGACACTAAAGCCTTTGACTGCACTGATCACAAGAAACTGGAAAATTCTTAAAGAGATGGGAATACTAGACCACTTTACCTGCCTCCTGAGAAACCTATATGCAGGTCAAGAAGTAACAGAACTGGACATGGAACAACGGACTGGTTCCAAATTGGGAAAGGAGTATGTCAAGGCTGCATATTGTCACCCTGCTTATTTAACCTACATGCAGATTGCATCATGTGAAATGCTGGGCTGGATGAATCACAGCTGGAATCAAGATTGCCAGAAGAATATCAACCACCTCAGATATGCAGATGATACCACCCTAATGGCAGAAAGTGAAGAGGAACTAAAGAGCTTAAGGAAGGTGAAAGAGGAGAGTGAAAAAAATGGCTTAAAACTCAACATTCAAAAAACTAAGATCATGGTATCTGATCCCATCACTTCATGGAAAAAAGATGGGGAAAAAATGGAAACAGTGACAGATTTTATTTTCTTGGGCTCCAAAATCAGTGACTGCAGCCATGAAATTAAAAGATGCTTGCTCCTTGGAAGAGTAGCTATGACAAAGCTAAGCAGTCAGTTCACTTTGCTGACAAAGGTCTGAATAGTCAAAGCTATGGTTTTTCCAATAATCATGTACTTATATGAGAGTTGGACCATAAAGAAGGCCAAGCCCCAAAGAATTGATGCTTTTGAATTGTGGTGCTGGAGAAGATTCTTGAGAGTCCCTTGGACAGCAAAGAGATCAAACCAGTCAATCGTAAAGGAAGTCAATCCTAAATATTCATTGGAAGTACTGATGTTATAGCTCCAATACTCTGGCTACCTGATGCAAAGACTACCTGAAACTCATTGGAAAAGACCCTGATGCTGGGAAAGATTGAGGGCAAGAGGAAAGAGGAGCAACAGTCTTGGTTGCTCCAGAGATGGTTGGATGGTATCACCGACTCAATAGACATGAGTTTAAGCAAACTCAGGGAGATAGTGAAGGACAGGGAAGCCTGGTGTGCTGCAGTCCACGAGGTCAAAAAGAGTAGGATACCACCTAGTGACTGAACAACAACAATACCACAAAAGAAAGCATAAAGTTAGCATTGGGCTATCAGAGAAGGCAATGGCACCCCACTCCAGTACTCTTGCCTGGAAAATCCATGGACGGAGGAGCCTGGTAGGCTGCAGTCCATGGGGTCACTAAGAGTCGGACACGACTGAGCAACTTCACTTGCACTTTTCACTTTCATGCATTGGAGAAGGAAATGGCAACCCACTCCAGTGTTCTTGCCTGGAGAATCCCAGGGACGGGGGAGCCTGGTGGGCTGCAGTCTATGGGGTTACACAGAGTCGGACACGACTGAAGTGACTTAGCATAGCATAGCACTGGGCTATGACAAAGTATTTGCAATGTGTTTACCAGAAGATTGGTATCAGATATACAGAGATCCTAGCTAGTTAAGCAGATAGAAACCCACTGAAAAATTAAAAGGCAGTGTGCTTTTCCAGTTTTTCCCAAATAATTTTAAGCTTGGTAAAGCACATAAATACGCCATTCATCAAAAAAATAGATGATTGATCAACATGAAAAAGAAGCTAACCCTGGCTAATAGTGAAATTCAGATTCAGATAACCACATTTTATTCCTGATATTGCTAATGTATGGCTTGTTCTTTTTTGTCAAGCTTGCTAGAGGCTTATCAATTTTATTGATCTTTCCAAAGAAAGAGCTTTTGGCTTCATTTGTTTTTGTTCTCAATTTCATTGATTTCTGCTCTTTTCTTTTTCCTTCATTCTTGAAGATGTGGTCTTGCTTTGCTTATTTTTTTCTAGTCTAAGATGGAAGCTTAGATTATTGCTGAGATCTTCTTTCTTAACATAAGCTGTCAATGCTAATCAGTTTCTTCTAAGCACTGCTGTAACTGTGCCCAAAATTTTTAAAGTTTTTTAAATTACAACATTTCATTTTTCTCCCATTTAAAATATCTTCTGATTTCTCTTGAGACCATCTTTTTGGTGGGATTATTTATGAGCAGGTTATTTAATTTCCAACTGATTTGAGATTTTCCCTTCTTTACTGATTTCTAGTTTAATTTCGTCATAGTCAGAAACATGAGTTGTATAATTTTTAATGTAAGATTATTTTAATAACCAGGATATGGACTTGTCTTGATGAATGTTCCATGTGCAGTGAAAATTTTTTGTTCTTTTTTTTGGTAGAGTGTTCTATAAATGTGAGTTGGTTAATGATGTTGTCTAGCCCGTCTAATATCTTTATTAATTTTTTGTCTACTAGTTCTATTACTGATAGGAGTATTGAAGTCTTTATAAGTTTGTCTAGTTCTCTTTTCAGGAGTCAGATGTGTTCCTTCATAATATTTTGCCTCAGGACAATTTGCTTTGTAGTTTTTAAATTTTTTTAATAGAGTAATAATTTTTATTTTCGGAGAAGGCAATGGCACCCCATTCCAGTACTCTTGCCTGGAAAATCCATGGACGGAGGAGCCTGGTATGCTGCAGTCCATGGGGTCGCGAAGAGTCGGACACGACTGAGCGACTTCACTTTCACTTTTCACTTTCATGCATTGGAGAAGGAAATGGCAACCCACTCCAGTGTTCTTACCTGGAGAATCCCAGGGACGGTGGAGCCTGATGGGCTGCCGTCTATGGGGTCACACAGAGTCGGACACGACTGAAGCGACTTAGCAGCAGCAGCAGCAGCAGCAGCAATTTTTATTTTATTGTATAATCCATATTAAAGACAGTGATTTATATGGCTTCTGTGATGTATGGAGTATTAGCTATATCAAAGGCCCTGAGTCCAGGCTATAAAAACCTTAAAACTTTATAAGATGATTGGCATGTTTTTTTTTTTTAACTATTTATTTTTTTCCCTTTTACTGGAAGACCAGTTTAAGAGACTGCACTAAGAGGACAGAGGCAGATCAGTAAAATCCAGCCACCAGAGCCACTTTGTATCCTGTCATAGTGCTGCTGTCCCCATGCGTGCAGAGAACCCCAGTTCATCTTGCATTCTGTCATTCTGTAGAGATGCTGTCTGCCACGCTCCCCACAAGAGTCTGCCAGATTTTAGGAACATTCACACATTCACACTCTCACTGTTGGCACAGATGCTCGTCTCTTTGGAAGCTCCGTTGTTAGGGTCTGAGTGAAAGCCCACTGCTGTGTCTCCTCCACTATAGAACTCTTCTGCCTCTGACCAACTCTGACCCCAGGTGAGAAGAGGCTTCCCACATATCAAGCAGTTTTTCAACCTCAGCTGAGTGTCCTTCAGTTCAGCTCAATTCTGACACCATACTTGGAGAGAGTGGCAGGTCCCACGAGTTAAGGGCTCAGCCCCATGAGCCTGCCCCTATCCCAACTTCAGATGCCAATCACAGGTCCAGGCTGTCACCTATGCTTCTGAGCAACCACCCCAGGACCCCCTCCTGGGGTTCAACTAATTTGCTAGAGCAGCTCACAGGAGTCAGAAAAGCAATTTATTTACTTGATTACTACCTTATTGTAGAGGATATAACTCAAAAACACCCAGATGGAAGACATGTAGGGGGCATGGTAGGGGAAAGGGTGCAGTTTCCCTGCTCTGTGGGCACCATTCTCACATCTCCACCTGTTCACTGACCAGAAAACTCCATGAACCCTGGATTTCTGGGTTTTACAGAGGCTTGGTCATATAGGTGTGAGTGATTAAGTCATTGGCCATTGGTGACTGACTCAATCTCCAGCCCCTATCTCCTCCCTGGAGGTCAGAAGTCGGGGGTAGGACTCAAAGTCCCAACCCTTTCTTTGCACTCAGTTTCCCTGGCAACCAGACAGTATTCTTAGGGCTGGCCGAAAGTCACTTCAAAAATGCGTGTTGAAAAGGGGGCCTATTATGAGTGAGAAGGCACTCCTTTCACCTTCCTGGCTCTGGAGCTGTTTCTGGGACCCAGAACAAATGACCGAATTCTAGAACTGCTGTTCTCATTCCCCCATGCTCCCAGCTTCCTTTGGTATCACTTCTCTCCTGTCTGAATACATCCTTTGGCTGTTTCTTTAAAGCAGGTCTTCTGGCTCTCAATTCTCTTAGTTTTCCTGCATCTGAGAATGTCTTTATTTCACCCTCATTCCTGAGGGATATTTCACTGGATATAGAATTCTAAGTTGACAGTTCTTTTCTTTCAGCACTTTAAGAAATGTGCCACTTACTTCTGGCCTCCATAGTTTCTGATGAAAAAAATGCATTGGCATATGAACTGTCCCCCTGTAAGTCACTCTCACTTTTCCCTGGCTGCGTTCAAGATGTCTGTTAGTTTTCATCAGTTAATGATGTTATCTGGGCTTGGATTTCTTGGGTTTATTCTGTTTCAGCTTCACTCAGCTCACCTGGAAGGATTTTAGCCATCATTTCTGCAGATGATTTTAAAGCACTACACTTTTCCTCTTCTCTTTCTATGATTCCTATAACACAACCTGGAAACTTTTCTCCAGCCCTTTTCTGTTCTTCAGATTGGATGATTTGTATTGATCTATTATTTTTATTTTGTCATCTTCAACCTGCTATTCTGTCTATCTAGCAAGGTTTTTTAATTTCAGTTGGAGTATTTTTCAGTTCTAATATTGTCACTTGATTTTCCTATTATCTATTTCTCTACTGAAAATTTCTAGTTTAATACTTATTTCAAGAGTGTGATCATTCATTTGAACTTTTCAATAACAGCTTCCTTCAAGGCTGTGATGGCAGCTACTGATTGCCTTTTTCCATGATAGCCATTTTCATGGTTTCATATGCTGAGTAATTTGGAGTGCCTCATAGGTATTTTGAATATTACATGATGAAATACAACCAAGTCCTATGGAGAATGCTGGCATTTTTGTTTTATCAAGTAATCAATCTGTTTAGGCTCAGGCCCCAAGTCCTGGCATGCTGGTTCCAATGCCAGTTCAGCCTTCAAAGCTTTTGCAGTGCTCTTTGGACCTGCCTCACATGTACAGAATTTTGTGGTCAGTCTGAGACCTGAGGAGGGGTCTGTCAGGCAGCCCACTCTCAAAGGTGCTTGGCTGGCTAATTAGGATCAGGGGGACAGTATGAACAAGGAGAGCAGGTGAGGGAAAGCTGGGGAGTTACAGAATATGCATAGCATTATTCCATATTTGTGCAAACAACAACAACAACAACAACAACAGTGTATATGTACCTCCAAGTGCCTGGGAAAAAAGGTCTGGTTTCCTCTAAGAAGGGATGTAGAATATTGGTGAGGGGGTGGTATTGAAAGGAACTTTGACTCTTTACTCTACACTTCTCTTTGAGTTAGGGCTTCTCTGGTGGCTCAGTGGTAAAGAATCTGCCTGCCAGTGTAGGAGACTTGGGTTTGATCCCTGGGTCAGGAAGGTCCCTAGAGAAGGAAATGGAAACCCACTCCAGTGTTCTTGCTTGGGAAATCATATGGACAGAGGAACCTGGTGGGCTACAGTGCATGGGTTCACAACGAGCTGAATGCAACTGAACAACAAATCTCTTTAAGCTTCTTTTGCCCATGCCCTATCCCTTTTGTAATTTTCAAAGCAATAAGGTATGAGGGAAAGACTGGGAAAATGTGGAGTTTAATTCAAAGTGTATACACAGAAAGTATCTCTTCCTGGATGTAATATACCTTACTAAATATTTATCTAATGAAAAATACATTTAGGAGTCCATATAATCATCGAATTCTCTTCAACCATTAATGTACTAATCAGAATTACTGCCCACAAAACAGAAGCTTAGCCTGTAGTATTAATGAACTTTATTCACATTTTTCCAAGTAACTACAATATTAAATACAAGCTAAAAGCAACACACAGTTCTTAGAAAACACAGCCCCAAATGCCCACCGCCTGAGCTCTGTGACTGTAGGTGCCCGGCCTTAGTGCCTTCAGAATGTTAAAGTGAGTGCAGTGCTCAAAATACACATACCACAACAACACAGGCAGACAGCTCTGAAAAACAGTTCTGCTAATTATAAAGAAATCCAAAAAGAGGCCTCTAGTGTCTTCACTCAGGTGTCCTGACTTTCAAAATGGAAATAAATGATAAAGGAGCAGCTTTCTCCTCTCACACCAGCAGGCTGGGAGGAAACCTGGGCCTCAACCCTGGACGTGGCTCCTCTCACGGAATTTGGTACTAAGTAAACAGAGTGGACAGCTCCCTATTCAGCCTATTGTACAAAATCCATTTCAAATTTTATACATGGTTACACGTTTAGGACCACTTTTTAAATACTACTTAACTGATCATAAGACTATGGTAAGGACCCATGAGTCGGGCATTGGCAATTTGATCCCAAACCAACTACAGAATCAGACTGTATAAATATTAGCACCATTTTTTATCTAGTCCGGTGAAACGTAAGAGTGTCCACTGAGCTATTTTCCACTGAAGTAGTCAACAAGACAGTTGTTTTCACTTTTAACATATGCTTGGCCCCTCTTCCTCTTTGCCAGCAATACATTTGAACACTCTGATGAGCAAGTTCTGACATTTCCGCTGATGAAGTTGACGTCCGCACAGCCTCAGCGCTCAGAAGCCGCCTTTCTGCTGTGCATTGTAGCTGGGTCACGCAAACTCAGCCAGCTACGACGGGCAACAGAAAGGCGGCTTCTGCTGTGCATTTTAGCTGGGTCACGCAAACTCAGCCAGCTACGACGGGCAACAGAAAGGCGGCCGTTCAGTGCTGAGGCTGTGCGGATGTAGACATCATCAGCGGAAATGTCAGCACTTGCTCATCAGAGTGCTCAGAGCTTTCAGATTACTAGCAATCTACATCTGATGAACCAATGACAAAGCTATTTCATAAGAAGCACACAAATGTGTGCTTACTACATTACGAGCAATTCAGATAAACTACACCCTATTTTACTTTTAGTAGACTTTAAAAGAAATGTATATAGGTACTTGGGAATTTTCTGGCCATGGGGGAGTACAAGCATTTGACACCTCATAAATAGAGCAGTCTTCTAGGTTTTAAAAGCAAGAAAAAGGACAGATTCCTATTCTCATTCACCTCAGTCCAGCAGAAGTATTCAGGTGTTACCTAATATTTTATTATTGCTTTTAGTAAACACAGAAAACATGTTACAAGTTGTTTTAATTAAGAACTTAAAAACTAAAATTTTAAAAGGAGACTCTTATGCAGCAGTTATTTCAATCTATATTTTAAATATCACTGGATTCTCAGTTTCAAATTTTTCAACATGAAAGGCAATTTTAAATTACCTCGCTGTTTCATAAGCTGTCTTAAGGAATAAGAACATGATCACAATGACATTAGTGAGAAGGAAAAAGTAGGACATCAAGTTGTTACAACTTAAAATTTTTTGTAGGTTCAAAAGATCATCTTTACCCCTAAAGAGAAAGAACAAAATGAAACCCTAACCAACCAATGGCTTGGACACAGGAAGGGGACTCCCAGTTACTTCATATTGACTCATTCATTGTTCATGCACATTAAAAACACTTTAAAAAATCTTGTTCATTGGTCCTCTACTTAAAAGGGGGGGAAATACTGGCCAATATCACCCTCTAGGTTCTTCCAGATCTGCATGTGGAGTTTGCAGTAGTAATTAACCATATTAAATACAAGTCTGTGTTTTAAAGGAGAGAGTCTGGCTTGCTCAGGGTCTTGAGGGGTCGGGTTTCTAAGGCAGTCCATCAGTGTAGACCTGAGCTACTCCCCACAGCCTCTTCCTAAGACTGTCAGCTACAAGGGGAACAGAACACTGGAGCTGGTAGTTGAAACTATACATGCCGGAAGTGGTCTTAAAGGCAGTTCCCACCACATTACCACAGAAATTTCATCTTTAGGTACCTGGAGTGTTTAAGGATTATAATAACAGCAAGATTCACCAGAATCCCTAGCAAGGACATTTTGGACAACACATAGACCTTTCTCTTACTAAACATACATCATAGTGACTAGGAGAGCTCTCTATATATTCACCTCAAAATAACGCAAATATTTTAAGTTGTTTCTAAAAGCTCATGATTCTTCAATACAAATTTGCAAAGCTTAATATGATTGTGTAAGATGATACTGTGTGAAGATTTTACATGGAATGAAACATTTTTGTAGAAATCAACCACAATACTTTAAAGACCCAGAGTAAAAATATCAAGGAAATGCTCAAATGCACATCAAACACCAAATTTTCATTCACACATCTCTACATGGTAAGTTGGCAAAGAACTTTTTTCTCTCTCATCAGGAATTTAGCATTCATCCTTACTGTAGATTCCTATCTCTGCTGAATGGAAAAAATGTTTCTCAAAACCACTTTCTACCCCAAAAGCAAATGTACTGGAGAGAAGGAAACACTTCATTGAAATGCTCACATCTATGCCCATACACACAGCAGCATCCCCTCACATTACCTTCTACACAAAACCTACCAGCTAGGAACCTGTGAGGAATGTATTTCAACCAAAAGTCTGAACAATGTGCATCATCAAGGCTTTGTTATTGGTAATTCCATGGAGGAGAAAAGTAGGGGTGATCCACATCTCTAATAGGTAGCTTAAAATCTGTCCCCCACTCCCGGTAAGCAAGACAATCTCAATTTACTAAGTAAAAGTTCAGATTTTAAATTGTAAGTATCATTGCTAAACTCTTCTAGAAGAGGTAAAAGTCCACAGTGGGTGACTGCCAAAAGGCGAGACTGTAGCAAGTGACTGGTACCCATTAAGTGTCCTTAAAAAATCTCAATTAAAAAGTGACTCTTTGACTCAAAAGAAACTTCAGTACTACTTCTAAACACTTCATTTACTGGAATGCACTTGAACTAAACTATTAATATAAGTGCCTAGATGACAATTTAAAGAGAAAAGATGACCCTCACCCAGCCCGGATAGTTCTTAAATATCACAGTCCACATGAAGTGGTACTTGAACTGAAACGCAAAAAACATTTAATTGTTTAGGAACTACCAATGTTCTACAATACTTTAAACTATACATGGAATCAAAAGTAGTGTTGAAACTCACTTTTAACTTGATGTTCAAAGCAAACTACACATAAGGAAAGGGAATCTTCTGTGGCAAGCTGGCGTGACCTTACCAGCTATGGAATCTGAGAAGCTGTTCAGAACAGGAGGAAAACAGGCTTCACCTAAACTGAGCATAGATACTGAAGTTAAGCATCTGTCAGCCATTTAAAGGCATTTGGTGTCAGTATCTTAAAAGATTAAGATGCTTTAAAACAAAACCCTTATAAGAATATCAAAGATTTAGGGAATTCTCCTCATAAATAACCAAATTTCTATGGCTTCAGTTGTCACCCTACTGCTGAGGTAGGTGACCAGGATTCATCAAAAGAGACAATCTTTTGGAAATTCCCCAAGAAAAATCTTGCATAATCAGTTGGTTTCTTAAACCTGTGTCCAATTGCTTTTGATAGTTTTTGTCTTGTTCTTTTCTTTCATTTACACTTTTAAAAAGAGGTTGTCCAAGCAACTGTTCCTTCCCTCAAGCTCTGGCAGAGTAGCATCTCATATACTCTGTCATCCATGGGTTCTCTGAGGAGGCAGGCTTGACCCGCCTATTTTTCTCCACATCAGCAGAGTGAGCCCGCTGCCTCTGAGCCGCCAGCCTCCTCTTCTCCACCTGCCTTCTGCTCTTGGCTCGCAATGCTGATTCATGGATCTAAGGGGAGTCAGAATGAATGAACAGTCACTCAAGTGGCTTTGGCACTAATTTTCCAGAATATTCACAATGAAGCTTCCTCCAGGTCACCTGCAGCAGGGCAGAGGCAAGTCAGTCTCACCATATTCAGGACTTCTGTGAATAAAAGTTTCTCCAGAAGAGCCATTCCCCTGAGTTCTGTCTTACCCATTGTCAGCAATACAGAAACTAGGCAACAGAAAATGTCCACCGGACTACATTTCAGTTTAAATGGTAAGCAACTAATCTACATATGCCTTGAGAAACTGCCTCTGGAAAAGGATTGGAACTCCTTAGCATTAAGCAAGAATAAGTATTCCATTGAAGGAATTTATATATTTTATAGCAAAATACTAAAAGATTTCAAGATTTTACCGCCTAGGTGTTTAATGAACCCCATTCAACTTAACTCCACAGGATTGCCAGAGGACAACTCTGTTATCTCAAATATCACTCCAAACAACACTATCTGCTAGAGTTCAGAAGTCTGTTCAGTAAACTTGGACTGCAGTATTTAATGAGAATTCAAACAGCCTGCACCTCTGCTTCTCTTCACTCCTTCTTTGCTTTGGGCTGGTGGATGCTGTTAGCACTAACACAATCATTGCTGTATGACCCCACACGTGAGGCGCCCTCATCTGCCTTGTTCTCAGGTCTTTGCATGGGGACATGCCAGGCCTGGGTCCAAGGAGAACTAAACCTTGGGGGAGGGATGATCAGGGGACATGCAATCACTCTAATTTAATCCAAAGAGAAAACAGGAGTCTAGATAGATGTGGAGAACCACAGAAGATGTGATCTGATAGACAGATAGCAACAAAGGGGCTGAGGCGTGAGATGCCAGTTATCAAGTCCAACAGAGCAGGAGCCTCTCAGGAGGCCAGAGGCAAATCTAGACTGGCAGCTGCTAGCCCTGGCTGTGCCCCTCGGCTATACCTCCTGGGCCCCAGGAACTTGAGAGCCCTGCGTCCTGCCCCTTCTCCACCTGGGTCGGTGTCAGTAAAACCTTCCAGCTACCAGTTCAGTTCAGTTCAGTCCCTCAGTCGTGTCCGACTCTTTGCGACCCCATGAACTGCAGCACGTCAGGCCTCCCTGTCCATCACCAACTCCTGGAGTTCACCCAAACTCATCTCCATCGAGTCAGTGATGCCATCCAGCCGTTTCATCCTCTGTCGTCCCCTTCTCCTCCTGCCCTCAATCTTTCCCAGCATCGGGGTCTTTTCCAATGA
>NW_011494549.1:218863-227132 GCF_000754665.1 Bison bison bison
TGAATACCCAGGACTGGTCTCCTTTAGGATGGACTGGTTGGATCTCCTTGCAGTCCAAGGGACTTGCAAGAATCTTCTCCAGCACCACAGTTCAAAAGTATCAATTCTTCGGCACTCAGCTTTCTTCACAGTCCAACTCTCACATCTATACATGACCACTGGAAAAACCATAGCCTTGACTAGACCACAGTCCAACTCTCACATCCATACATGACCACTGGAAAAACCACAGCCTTGACTAGATGGACCTTTGTTGGCAAAGTAATATCTCTGCTTTTCAATATGCTATCTAGGTTGGTCATAACTTTCCTTCCAGGGAGTAAGCATCTTTTAATTTCATGGCTGCAATCACCATCTGCAGTGATTTTGGAGCCCCAAAAAATAAAGTCAGCCACTGTTTCCACTGTTTCCCCATCTATTTCCCATGAAGTGATGGGACCAGATGCCATGATCTTAGTTTTCTGCATGTTGAGCTTTAAGCCAACTTTTTCACTCTCCTCTTTCACTTTGATCAAGAGGCTTTTTTTTAAGTTCCTCTTCACTTTCTGCCATAAGAGTGGAGTCATCTGCATACCTGGCTCGGTGTCAGCAAAAACTCCCAGCAAAACCCCAATCTCTAGGCAGCTAACATCCTGCATCCTGTTTGCGATCAGATGCCCAGTCCTGGGCTTTCCTTGGCCCATCTGAGACCCACCATGTCCCAAAACATCACAGCAACCACAGGTATGATAGCCAGGGGCAGCCAGGCCAACCCCACCCTCCAGGGGAGAGCAGAGAAGCCCGTTCACTGGCACCTACCTCATGCATGGGTGCAGAAGCACAGACGTTGTGAGTTTTCTGGCTTCCTGTATCCGTCTGTTTCTCTCCCCACCCGTAGAGGGCAAACGGGTGCCTGTGTTCTTTTATTCTAGTGGATGACCTCTGAGGACTCTTGGTTTTCCTGCTTCCTCGGGCAGCTAAGGCACTTGGTGGTTGCTGAGGGTCAGTACTGCTGGCTGATTTTTCAGGGTCTCTCATCCTGATCTGTCGTTCAGGTTTCTCTTTTACATCTTTCACTGGCAGTGCTTTTTGAAAAAGGAGATAGAACAGGATGAATGCTTTAAATTCAGGTTTACATACAATTACACAGAATTTAAATATTTGGGATGAAAAATTCATAATGCCTAATTAAGTAACTTTTTTACTTACAGCTTGATTCTACAAGTTTCACTTAAAATGGACAGACAGAAACAAGTTAGTCTATCTCATTTTAAAATCAACAATAAATACCAAGACTGAACCAAGCCTATTGAAAAGTAACAACCATCATTCGCATTCTGAGATTACGAGTCTCAATTGAATACTAAAAGCTAAAAGGCTAGAAAACACCAGGGCCTAATGGCTTTCCCCATGATAAATCCAGTCATTTACCATCTTGCTTCAGGGACAGATTTGGACTGGCGGCAATCATTCATCAGCTGCAAAGGGTCAGTTTCTAAGTTACTCAACTGGAGTTTCAGGATTGTACTGCTTTGTCATGCTCCAAAACTATGGAAAATGCTCCTTTCAGCTCTCCCAAGCTCCTTATAAGAGCTGGCTGGTGACCTTAACATGAAAAGCCCTCCATCACAATAAGGAGCGTTTTCCATAGCTCCTCACCTCCATGTACAGCTGCATGCACCCAGGGGGAGGAGCTGGGAAGAGGGCTTTTATTCATGACAACATGAACCAGGGCCCCTAGCCTACACAGTCCTAAATCTGGCATCAAGGCTGGTAAAACTCTGGTGGGGAATGCACTGCACACCTGAGGTGTACTCAGACATTCAGGACACACTCCAGAACATAGCTATTTCCCCTTTATGACTGCCCAATCATTATTTTTATAACCATTTGTATAGTCCTATATGATCTTATAATCTTATACAGGTTGTATTCCTTGTGTAAAGCCCCAGGGAGCCTATGTTTTAATCTGAGTAAGAGCCCCTGCGCATCCAGGGCACCACTTTACAGACCCCCTTGCTCACATCTGTAGAAATGCCCTTGCTCCCGAGGCTCCAGAATTTGGCTCTAGGTAGTGATTTTACAGGTTCCCCTTCCCAAACCCCATCATCTTTAGGACGCACTCATGTCCCTCGCTCATAGTGGACCCTTCCCTGATGGGTCCAGACACAGCACACGTGTGCACCCTGACACATCACCTACATTCTGTCTTCAGCAATGACCTTTATCTACCAAGTCATTTCCTTTATTACTAAGCATTCTAAGGAGTAGATAGCACGCGTCCAGCCCTGGGGTTCAGTGCTTTGCATGGCTGTGCACCGTATCTATAAACCCAGCACTCAGGCTGTCTGGGGACACATGAGATACCAGTCTTATACTGAACACTGAGAACCCAAATCCCCTCATCACTCTCTCTTCTGAGTGATGTGTCCTCACCTCATCCTCTTCCCTCCCCTGGATCTAGGTAGAAGGGAAAGAGCCCATCAGGACCAAGACAATGGGAAGTAGAAGGGGGTCCATGCCTGGCGCAGTTACGACACTGAGAGAGGGGGAAACAACTCAACTCATCTTCAGGGATTCATTTCCTTCTCTTCCTCTCCAGCCCCCATATGTCTAACTCAGACCTTCCAGGGAGCATGTCCCAGAAGATGATAATGATTTGGCTCACGGGACAAGCTGAAGCCAACCAAGGAGAGATTAGGAAAGAGAATTCCAGCAAGTGGGGAACTGGCTTCTACAAAGACATGAAGAAAAGAAAGAATAATTAAAAATGCCAGGTACACAGAGAGTCTATGGGTGAAGGCATGAGTGGGTAGCAGTGGGGAAATAAAGACCTTCTATGCCAAACACAGGAGTTTTATCTTTTCCTAAAAATGAAGAAGAATCACTGAAGGATTTTAGGCTGAAAAATGCTATGGTCCTATCTGCATTTCAGGAAGGCGGCATCTAGCAACAAACGTGCCCCAAAGAGGTGGGGGCAGAAAGCATGGAGAGTCCAGGGTAGGGGGCAATGCTGGCAGGGGCCAGGCAGGGAGAAAAGGACCAGATAGTGCCCGCCACACCTGGCTGGTGCTCAGACTCACCTGGGCACCTGTGAACTGGGAGATGGTACCCCGGCCTCTCCAGAGAGCCACAGAGGGCTAGACGGGCAGCTGAGTGGGTGACAGACACAAAGCAAATGCTGGGAGGCAAAGAGGAATCTTGGGGCCCCCTACAGGGGTTGGGAGTGGATGGTCACACTATCCTCCAGCAGAAAGCCATCAAAGATGGGAAAAGGGTACTTGACGACTCAGGTATGAGACACCCCTGGGACCACCATGCAGGCCACAGCAGAACCCTTAATCAGGGGCCCAAAAGAGAATGTGGAATTGGAGAGAGTCATAAGCAGGTAGGTGGGGGCTGAGGCTCAAACACAGAGCAGATCCCCCAGAATGAACACAGAGTCAGCAGAAGGGGAGCAGAGGTTGGCCCCCTGGACACCAGCTGAGCCGGTAGAAGGGATGAGGAGAGCCAGAGAGGAAGCCAGGGAAAAGAACAGCCAGCAAAGTCTAGAAGCTTCCAGGAGAGAAGCTGGAGAAGGATGTTCAGAAAAGGACAGAACAATTAACAGAGCCAAATTTTACAAAGAGGGCAGGAGAATGAGGACAAAACAAGACTGGGCATTCTAGGGTTTAAGAGACACAAGCTACTATGTAAACACAAATAGCTACAAGGGCACATTGCACAGCACAGGGAATACAGCCAATATTTGTCTAGCTCTAGATGGAAATCGTGAATCACTATGTTGTACACCAGGGCTTCCCTGATAGCTCAGTTGGTAAAGAATCCGCCTGCAATGCAAGAGACCCCAGTTCAATACCTGGGTTGGGAAGATCCACTGGAAAAGGGATAAGCTATCCACTCCAGTATACCTGGGCTTCCCTGGTGGCTCAGCTGGTAAAGAATCCACCTGCAATGTAGGAGATCTGGGTTTGATCCCTGGGTTGGGAAGATCCCCTGAAGAAGGGAAGGCTACCCACTCCAGTGTTCTGGCCGGGAGAATTCCATGTGTAGTCTATGGGATCCCCTGAAGAAGGGAAGGCTACCCACTCCAGTATTCTGGCCGGGAAAATTCCATGTGTAGTCTATGGAGTTGCAAAGAGTTGGACATGCCTGAGCGACTTTGACTTTCATGCTGTACACCTGAAACATATAAATCAAATATACCTCAATAAAGAAACTGGATGGTTAAGTGTTATGTTAGGTGTGCTGCATCACAATTAAATAAAATAAACGAACATAAGATAAAATATTTACACAAGTTTTGTAAAAGACAGACTTGGGTCTGGGCAGTCAGGCTGTCTCACGTGACCGAGAGGAGCACAGGCGATAGGGAGAGCCAGGTCACAGCAGGTTGCAGATCAGGGGGACCCCAGTGATGATCTCACCATGGGTCACTGAAAGGTCTGACATTAAAAACAGCAGTGTCCACCGGTATCCAACACAAGAAACTGAAATCCTCTCTAGGGAGCCTGGGTCTCAGATTATTCCTACAGATAATTTTCTGAACACAACAGTGAGTGTCCTGGGGATGACCAGTCACACAGGAGACAAGACGATAAGGAAGTCCAGCAGGAGCAAGAGACTTGGGGAAATGGGGTTATCACTAACAGACCATAAAACTAAAAGAAGAAGCACAAGCTCAAAAATATCTGCAGCAGAGAAAAAAGATGGAAAACAGAAGAGATAGAACTTATCACTATAAAATTAATACTTATAAAACTCTTGAAACAGTGCCTGGTACAAGATAAGTGTATGTATGTTTCAAAATCCTATTCAAAGTTTTAAATAAAGCCATTTCCAGGCAAATAAAAACAGTGTTTGTGGAAAAACAGTTATTGTGGAAGATTCTAATAGCACCTTTCTCAGGAACTGACAAAAATCAACTCAGCCTTGATTTAGGACTATGCTGTTCATTACAAAAGCCATGAAGCAGAGGTGACCTAAATATAAGTTTACATTAATTAAAATTAGCTAGAAACAAATTTTCACTTCCTCAGTTATACCAGAGTTCAAGTGCTCAAACATATGGCTCATGGTTAGCCTGTTTCACGGTCCAGACAGAGAAACTGCCCATCATTACAGAAAGTTTGACTTGAACAGAATGATTTTTAAAACTATTTGAACAAAATTAACACATTTGACCCAGTGGGTACATACAGAATACTGCACTCAAAACCACAGAATACACAATCTTATCAAGCACATGCGGAACATTTACAAGAATGTACCCAGCCAAAGCTATAAAGAAACTCTTAACATAGTCACAAAACTGGAATCTTACAGTATGTATTCTCTGACTTGTGCAATTAAGCTAGATCGTGCTCATGCTCAGTCACTTGAGTCATGTCCAACTCTTTGTAACCCTATGGACTGTATAGTCTGCCAGGCTCCTCTGTCCACAGGTTTCTCCAGGCAAGAATACTGGAGTGGGATCTTCCCAACCTAGGAATCAAACTCCCATCTCTTGCTTACAGATATCCGGATTCTTTACTGCTGAGCCACCAGGGAAGCCCTAATTAAGCTAGATACAACAGCAAAAATATCTTTCACAGTCTCCAGCTATAGGAGAATTCCCTGGTGGTCCAGTAATTAGAACTCCATGCTTTCACCACTGAGGGTCAGAGTTCAATCCCTGGTTAGAGAACTAAGATCCTGTGAGTCTCATGGCATGGCCAGTAGATAAATAAAATCTCCAGTTATAAAATTAACATTTCTCTTTTTTTCTTAAATTGAACTACAATATGGTATTAGTTTTAGGTTACAGCAAAGTGATTCAGTTATATAGATACATTCTTTCAGGCCACTTTCTACTATAGGTTATTATCAGATATTCTATATAGTTCCTTGTGCTATACAGTAAATCCTTGTTACTTATCTGTTTTATACATGGTAGTTTTTATCTGTTAATCTCATACTCCTAATATATCCCTTTCCTTAAAAACATTTCTAAATAATGCATGGGTCAAAAATAAATCATATTATTTCACAAAAATGTAAATGTTCTCCATGTCATTGAGCTATGCACTTAAAAATTGTTAAAATGATAATTTGTGTTGTGTGTTTACTACAATTTTTAAAAAGAAAAAAGTAATAGCGATAGAGAACATAATCCCATTCTTATTAGAAATATTTCTAAATTTCTTGATTAAGTACAATGCAGCTAAAGAAGTAATCAGAAGTAAATCTAGAGCCTTAAATCAATACATCAAAAAGAAAAAAAGGCAAGGGAAGAACAAAAAATCAATGATAAGCATCCATCTTAAAATGTTATAAAAAGGGCTTCCCTGGTGGCTCAGTGGTAAAGAATCTGCCTGCCAATGCAGGAGACATGGATTTAATCCCAGTCCAGGAAGATCCCACATGCGACAGAAGAACTAAGCCTGTGCACCACAACTGCTGAGCCTGTGCTCTAGAGTCTGGGAACCCCAACTGCAGAGCCCACATGGGACAACTGCTGAAGCCTTTGAGCCTTAGAGCCTGTGCTCCACAATGAGAGAAGCCTGCACTGCAATGAAGAACAGCCCCACCGCCGCAACTAGAGAAAAGCCCGTGCAGCACGAACCCAGCACAGCCAAAAATAAAAATAAATTTAAAAAATAAAAAAAGAATATTAAAAAATTTATAAAAATAAGCACTAAAAAATGAAACTAAGGGGAAAAAATCATGAATTAATAAACACATAATAAACAAAACCGATATGGCCAAGGGTTAGCTTGGAACAAAAATGAACAGAATTCACAAACCTCTAGCAAGACTAATAAAGAAAGAGGGTAAAAAATAAAAATGAGTAAAAATAGAGCAAACGAGGCCATCAGGTTAAATGTGCACTGGTGACACAAGATTACAGCCCTTCCTCTTCAAACCCCAGTAAAGTGAAGGAGCAAAGGCCAAAGAGGGAAAGGACAACGAGCAAGCGGGCAAAGACACCAGACAAATTTTGGAAGGTGCAAAGTGATGAAGACTTAGAAATGACTCACGGGACTCAGCAGGAAGATGCAAACTCCCTGCAGGAGAAGGGCCCACAGGACACCGTGGAGCTGTGCAGTAACTGGCATTGAGGCACCAGACTTCCCAGAAGGCTACGCCCAGCATCAGTCAGTGCCCCAGGCCATGTGCTCCAATGACAGCTTAACAAGGATGTGCCTCGGCTGAGAACCAGGGTCCCTGCTGCTTGCCCTTGAACCTGGGCAGATTTTTGTGAGCAGAGAATGGGGTGAAAGAGGTGGCACATGGCTCCTGGAAATAAGTCATGATGGGCAATACAGCAGCTGCCCAGCTCTCTCTCAGGAGTGCTCACTGTTAGAGGCCGGCCTGCAAGTGATGGGGAGGGCCAGGCACATGAAGAAGTCACCTGCAAGTGTCCTAGCAGACAGCTGCAGTCAGCACGCAGCAGAGAGAAGGCACACCCTGTGCGTTGGCCAAATTCTAATTTACAGAAACCATGAGCTCACAGGTGAGACCTGGAACCTGAAGTACTAGTTTCCAGGGTAAGCCTGTTGTGCAGCAATGGATACTCCCTCAACAGTCCTTCCTGTGGTCCTCAAGGCCAGTGGCTGCCCCCCCGCCACCTCACCCCATAGCCCAGGTCCCTAAAGGAGGAGGACCAGCGGGCAGCAGGCACAGGAGAACTGAGGGGGGCAGGATGAAAACAGGATGGCGTGGTAAAGAATGGGGTCCCTCCTCCTTTCCCCCAGCTCTGTTCCCAGGATGCTGACAGCCAGGCTCAGGCCCTCCCAGGCAGGAGGATGGAGGAGCAGTGTCTGGTAAGCTGACAGAAGAACAGGCGGGTACTGATGTGGGCAGCCCCCAGAAAAGCAGCAGAGTCCCCCTAAAATTTACAGTCACAAGCTCCTTCATGCACACAGCTCCCAAAAAGCCCTTCAAGCTTCCCTCTTAAATAAGCAGACAGGCTAAAAGCAAGCATTAGAGTACATCCTTTAATAAGAAAGAGACCAAAACAAAGAGGAAAAAACTAGGCTTGGAATATAAGAGAGCTCTCAAAGGATATTTATGGCTTGGGGAGGGTGGGTGGGGGAGGGGAGTGGAGGGGCAGTTAGAGAAAAGGATGCTATTTTTTATTAATTTTTAAAAGAACACTTGGGACAAAAAAAAACAATCTCTTTGAAATTAAAAACCAGAATGGTAGAATTTAAAATTTCAACAGAAAATTTAGAAGATAAAATTGAAGCATTCTCAAAACAAAACCAAAGTTCCAATTTTTTCAAAAATAAATAAATAAAAATATTAG
>NW_011494549.1:227232-233655 GCF_000754665.1 Bison bison bison
AAATATTAGAGGTTTGCTCCAGGAGGTATACAAACCAGCTAAAAATAACTATCAAGAAAAAAATGAAAAGAAATTTTAAAAAAGCTTTTAAAATGTTTTTTGGCCTCTCTGAATGGCATGTGAGATCTTAATTCCCTGACCAGGGATCAAACCCATACTCCTTGCAATGGCAGCATTGAGTCATAACCACTGGACCACAAAGGAAGTCCCCAGAACAGAAATTATTTTAAACAGTACCTGAAAATAAATGTTTCTAGATTTAAAAGGCTCACCAGGGGATTCCCCTGGCAGTCCAGTGGTTAACTCTGTGCTCCCAAGGCAGGGAGTATAGGTTCAATCCCTGGTCAGGAAACTATATCCCACATGCCATGCCACGAGGTGTGGCCTAAAATAAGTTTTTTTTAAAAAACTAAATAAAAAGTCCCACCAAGTTATCAGCCCAATGAATGAAAAATGACACATAGTATTTTAGAATACCTAGGATAAAGGGACGGTCCTAAAACTTAAAAAAAGAAAAAGGTCACATATCCAAAAGAAGTGTTGGAATGACATGGTACTTCTCAACAATAAGACCAAAACCTAGGATTCAATATAATACCTTTATATACTGAAATATCTAACCTAGGAAGTCTCTGTCTTGCCCAAATGGCAATCCAGCCTTGGATAAAGGCATTTTTAGACTTCAAGGTGACAAAATTTTCACTTCCCTTTTAACACTTCTCAGGACTTACAGAAGATGTGCTCCACCAAAAGGAAGGGAGATTGGAGGCTTCTAGAACAGGGATTAGATAAAGGAGGAAAGCAAAAGGAATACTCGGCAAACATGAAGAGAAGTCCCAGCTTGACAGCAGTGTCAGACCTGGACAGCATAAAGTCTAAATTAAAACAAGAGAGTCAAGGGTTCCCCAAAATTATTTCCCCAAGGAAAATAATGCAACAAATCAACACCTAATGTGCCTGGCATATAACAAGTTTCAGAGTCCCACTAGACTATTTCTGGCTAAATTATAAAAGGAAAAAGAAAAGCAAATATACAAGTAAAGCAACAATTACCTCTAGGCAAAACATAAATAACAAAATATAATCAAAATGTACTGTATGGATTATCTGCAAATAACACAGAGCCATGATCATCCAAATATAGAATACTACTTCAGTGAAATAGTCATATAGTTAATACTGTGGGACAAAAGAGGTGCTTGTGTATGTCTAGGTGGGAAGAAGGGAGGGTCTGAGGAATGGCCAAGCTAAGATCTTAAACTAAATCATCTCCCATTACAGGAAGTCAATATACAATTTTCAAAATAAAAAAGCCAACATTAGTCTGAATGAGAAAATCATTGGCCACAGCGCTAAAAAGAAAGGTAAAGAGTTACTCCAGGGAGCAAGGGGCATGGGTGGTGAATGGGCCAGGATTACTTTTTCATTTTAAGCATACTTTTAAAAATTCTGCATATGCATAACTGGTTTAAAACTAAAATTTCATTTAAAAAGAAATGTAAATATGAAGAAAAGAATTGGACACATTCTAGACACTCTTGAAAGCATGATGGCTACAGAGAGAAGGCATTTCACGAGAACAAGCATTCCACACCCACACCCCACGCCCAGGCAATTTCCCAGCAGCTTTTTAGTACCATCTCTTAAATAAGAACAAGAAGCCAAGAATCATTAGACATTTGAGGAAAGCTGCTAACTTGAAATACAGTATTACAAATTAAATTAAAACACACACACACATCCAGAGAAAGGGAGCGGAAACCTGTGCCAAAGAAACATGCAAAAACTAAAAACTCCTAGTCCTCAGCAGGACAAGTGAGGATACTATACGTACAAATCAAGAACAGAATACTATTTTTTAAAGAGGATTAAAGAGAAGGAGAGAAGGAAGGAAAACCCAGAAAACAATTCAACAGTTCTTAAGACAGATGGATTGGAAGCCAAAGTAGAAAATTAGAGGATATATTTGTAAAGTCTAACATCCAACTAAGGAGTTCAGAAAGAAAAGAGAAAAAAATAATAGTAATAAGAAAACAATTCAAGAAAACTTCCCAGGATTACAAGATAGGAGTTTGATTTGCAAGGATTCATGAAGCACATTAGAGGAAAACAGGCCTAGACAGAGGATAATTTTCAGAACACAGAGGACAAAGAAAAGACCCTAGAAGCTTCCAGAGGAGGGAACATGTTATCTATGAGGGATTAAGAGTGAGAACCACACGGGAGTATAACAGCAACTACAGAAGTCCCAGTACCAGACAGCACTGCCTCTAGATTTCTTAGAGACAAAAACTTCCAACCTAGAATTTCATGCCTAATCACAAACTTACTGAATTGTGAGGGCAGAATCTTTTGACATGCAAGATCTCAGAATATTAAGCCTCTCACACACCCTTTCTCAGGAAGGTACTAAAGATAATCTCTGTCAGGAGAGGATAAACCGGGCAAGATGATGTGAGAGGCACACAACAGAGGGTCCTACCAAGCAGGAAGGCAGGGAGTCCCTGGGATGGCGGCCAAGAGCCCTCCCAAGACGAAACAAGGCAGCAGGCTGCCAGAGCAGCAAGCAGGCCAGGTGGAAGTAGGTCAGAGGCCCTGGGAGGGATGTCTTAAGATGGGGAGGGTGACAGTGAACCTGATGCGTTGGTGGTATTGCAACAGAGAGAAAAGGGAATCACAGCAAACAAGATAGGGTAGCTCTAAGCAACCTCTTCCATAGGCCCTGCTGCTGCTAAGTCACTTCAGTCGTGTCCGACTCTGTGCGATCCCATAGATGGCAGCCCACCAGGCTCTGCCCTCCCTGGGATTCTCCAGGCAAGAACACTGGAGTGGGTTGCCATTTCCTTCTCCAATGCATGAAAGTGAAAAAGGCCTTCTCCGACAGGCCCTAACTGAATCTAACTAAATCTATGATGACTATACCAGAACGGTGAGGATGGACCAGGTGTATGGATTAGGAGATCACTAAAAAGAATTAAGGGATTCCCAGGTAGCTCAGGGAGAAGGCATTGGCACCCCACTCCAGTACTCTTGCCTGGAAAATCCCATGGACGGAGGAGCCTGGTAGGCTGCAGTCCAAGGGGTGGTGAAGAGTCGGACACGACTGAGCGACTTCACCTTCACTTTTCACTTTCATGCATTGGAGAAGGAAATGGCAACCCACTCCAGTGTTCTTGCCTGGAGAATCCCAGAGAGGGCGGAGCCTGGTGGGCTGCCATCTATGGGATCGCACAGAGTCGGACACGACTGAAGAGACGCAGCAGCAGGAGCAGCAGCAGGTAGCTCAGTGGTAAAGAATTCACCTGCCAATGCAGGAGATGTGGGTTTGATCCCTGGGTCAGGAAGATCCCTTGGAGGAGGAAATGGCAACCCACTCCAGTATTCCTGCCTGGGAAACCCCATGGACTGAGAAGCTTAACAGGTTGCAGTCCATGGGGTGGCAAACAGTCGGACATGACTGAGCAACTGAGCACACTACACAAAAAGAATTAAAGCCAATAATAGATGGTACTAAAAACTCAACAACAACAACAAATCAACAAATCTTAATAAAAGCCATGTTACTTGGAAAAACAGAATCACACACCAAGGAAAAACCAGAGGACTGGGAAGTGGTCACCTAGGGAATAGGTTAATTGGTGTGGGGGAGGAGGGTTGCTGTATCTCTGTACTAAGCCATATATAATCCTATGATTCTATGTGTACATATGGCTTCAGTAAAGACAAGAACTAAATGTTTATGTTTCATAGAAACTCAAAAGAGTGCTCATCGTTCTGTCCACTTAAAAACAAGGACTTTCAATCCTGCCAGACATAGGGATGAACAGAGGCTTGATAGGCATGAGCAAAGCAAAAGATCCTGGGATGGGGAGTCCAGAAACATTTTTTCTTCCCAGATTCCTAAACCAGAAATATTAACAAAGAAGAAATAACTACCTCAGCCAGCCCCTGGGAGGATTCAGTGTCTCTAAGGGAACAAAAATAATCATGAACTCTTACGAACACAAGCCCCATACTCCATACTACAATGCTGTCTAAAAACTGCATTTATATACACCTGGAAATAACTGACATCTCTTTCATAAGCAATGAAGGGAAAGAACCAAGGAGAGAGAAAAGCTCATTCAGTCTGATAAAATGCATCTCATAATTGAGCTAGTAGCTCAGTGCCCCATACTCTCCCCATCTTCTGTTATTCAAACTTCTAGCAAAGGTCAGGAATCAGTGGGAATTCACAAGTAACATGAGGATGAAGGGGCAGCCCTGCCACATGATGAACCGAGAACAGCTGGGAACAGTATAACAAGACTCAACTTCCTCTCTTCCTCAGCATCTCACAGACAAGCTAGGATGAGAGTCAAGAGAAAAATCTGATCAGAGTACCACTTACAAGGCGGTAAACAAAAATAGTCACCAATCGTTGATTCTGAGCTTCTATTCCTTCATCTATAAAATCGAGGTAAACGAGGTAAAAACTCCCTTGGTAAACGAGGTAAATGGTCCTCCCTCTTAGAATTGTTTTGAGTGTTGACTAAGAAAATATATACTCTAAGATCGGAGACTGGATGCATGACAAGCTCTCAGGCCATTTTAGTTATTTGGCTGGGGTCTCTTTAAAACTGAGTGACGTCGGGTGGTGCCTGACCCAGGTTAGAGTAGAATAGAACCCCACGGGGTTCCTCCAGGCTGAATCTGGGGCATTCATTCAACTGGGCCCTGAGCACCAGCGGCCGCTCGGCCCGCCCCACTCTCCGAGAGCCCGCCGGCAGGAGAGAAGGTGCAGGGCCCCGACGGGAGCAGCAGATGCACCACCCCCAAGAGCCATTTTCCAGCTGCCGCTCCCCAAGCTCACAGTAGCAGCTGGAGGAGAGGAAGCGAGCAGCCGAGAGGACCTGGCATTTAGAAGGATTATCTCCCAGCAGCCGGGACTTATGCAACAGTCTGTGGAAACAAATACAAAATATTCCCAAGGGAAAGCGCGGCCAGATCAGGGAGTTAACACAGAAAACAACAGCCCCAATCACAGGACAATGCGCGTAGCTCACAGAGGTTAGTTCCTAACCTCTGGCCGTCTGATGAAAGCTGGGCTCCTCTCATAAAACAAATGAGCGTTTAGAAATAAATAGAAAGGAGTTTAGCGGTCCAGAGGCCATCAAGGCTACCTGGTGAAAATCTGGACTTCGCCAGCGGCAAGTCTACGGCGTTCACAGCTGGCTCAACCCAGAGACACACTTTATGGAAATACAGGGTCGGAGGGCGGGGGCGGGGCCGCCACCTTCCTTATTTTGTCAAGGGTGGCGTATTCTCCGCCTACCAAAAATAGATTAAATAAAATTAAGAAAGAGCTCGCCCTGAGCTCTCACTGCGAGAAACGGCTGCGCGGTTCAGGAGACGCAAGAGCAAATCCAGTCCCGCGAGCTGGGCCCTCGCAGCCCCCTCCCCAGCCCGGTACCTGGCAGCGCCGCGTCCTCTGCGTCCACGGCGTCCCTGGTCTCCGCGTCCCCCGCGGCCTCCACCTCCCGCTCCTCCGGCCCTACGCGCGCCTCAGGCTCCGCGGGCGGCGGCGGCGGCGGCGAGGCCGGGGCGCACTGGGGCGCGGGGGCCCCGGTGCCCGACGACGCCGAAGACGCCGAGTCGTCCGAGGCGCCGGCCTGGCCCCAGTTGTCCCAGAGCCACGGCGCGTGCGCCTGCTCCAGCAGCCGGCGACCCAGACGGTAGTGGCGCAGCGCACGGTAGCACGGCCCGTACTCGTCCCAGCGCGGCTCCTGGTAGCGCTTCATGTACTCGCTCTTCACGCCGCTCCCCGGGGACATGGTGCCGCACGTCGGCCCCGAATGCCCGCCTTTCCGCGCCGCGCGGTCGCCTACAGGACCCATGACTCGACACAGAGGCGCGCCCCCCCCTCCGCCAGCCCAGCCCGCCGCGACGTTTAAACCCAGAGCCCCGCCCGGACGGGGCGGGCTGGGGCGGAGCGTGGGAAGTGGGGTAGGGAGCGGGGGCGGGAGTGTGGCGGCGGGGCGTGGGGCCGAGGGGCGGAGGGAGAGCGCGGCCCGCCTGGGGAGGGGGCGGAGACCTGGGAGGGCGGCCCAGGGGCGAGGGAGGGCCGAGCGGCCTGGGCTGCAGGGCTCGGGGTCACCGGGGAGGGCGGCTCGCGAGCTCAGAAGCCAGAGGCCGCGGGAGCCCGCGGATGGGAGGTGAAAGAGGGAGGCGTGGGCGCGGGGAGCGGGGCGGCCTCTGGGTCTTCCGAGCGGGATGTGTGGGCAGGAGGGGCAGCCCCGATTACCTCCTTCTTGTACCTCCAGCCCCGCGGCTCCGGCGGGTCCTCGACGCGAGTGGCGCAGCAGCCCGGATCCGCCCGCTCTCCCAGGGCTTTCCTGCCGAGCAAGATGTCGCTCCTGCTGCAACCGGTAGGGGAAGGCGCCG
>NW_011494549.1:233881-242309 GCF_000754665.1 Bison bison bison
TCGTTGTGGGAGGCGCTGCCCCTGGCCCCCGCCGCGTCAGGAGGCGTCAGGGAACGGAGCCGCCCACCAGCCCGCGACGTTGTGTGTTCTCTTCCCGACACTTGCCAGGGTCGCGCTCCCAGAAACAACCCCAAGTGCGCGCGTTGGCTCTTGCTTCCTTTCCTCTGTTCACAACACCTGTTACTCTGGCTTTAACTCCTTTCAGTGCTTTGGTGCAACTCCTTTCTTGTCTACGCCCCCGAACATTTTTTGAAGCTATTCATTAAAACTGCCAAGCCACCCTCCCAGAGGCCCAGGTGCACAGAAAACCTTGGTGGACTCGGTTGCTTTGTGCTAAGTATGCAATGTTGTGCTGATTGTTACAGTTTCCAGAGCGGTCCCGTGCAGCTTCTTCCCCTTTATGAAAAGGAGCCTGGATACATTAGTAACAGAGATTTGGAAGAAAAGAAGTTCAGTTCAGTCGTTCAGTCGTGTCCGACTCTTTGTGCCCCCATGAACCGCAGCACGCCAGGCTTCCCTGTCCATCACCAACTCCCGGAGTTCACTCAAACTCATGTGCATCGAGTCGGTGATGCCATCCAGCCATCTCATCCTCTGTCGTCCCCTTCTCCTCCTGCCCCCAATCCCTCCCTCTTAACATCAGGGTCTTTTCCAATGAGTCAACTCTTCGCATGAGGTGGCCAAAAGTGTTGGAGTTTCAGCTTCAGTCCCTCCAATGAACACCAGGACTGATCTCCTTTAGGATGGACTGGTTGGATCTCCTTGCAGTCCAAGGGACTCTCAAGAGCCTTCTCCAACACCACAGTTCAAAAGCATCACTTCTTCTGTGCTCAGCTTTCTTCACAGTCCAACTCTCACATCCATACATGACCACGGGAAAAGCCATAGCCTTGACTAGACAAACCTTTGTTGGCAAAGTAATATCTCTGCTTTTCAACATGATATCTAGGTTGGTCATAACTTTCCTTCCAAGGAGTAAGCATCTTTTAATTTCATGGCTGCAATCACCATCTGCAGTGATTTTGGAGCCCAGAAAAATAAAGTCAGCCACTGTTTCCACTGTTTCCCAATCTATATGCCATGAAGTGATAAGACCAGATGCCATGATCTTCGTTTTCTGAATGTTGAGCTTTAAGGCAGCTTTTTCACTCTCCTCTTTCACTTTCATCAAGAGGCTTTTGAGTTCCTCTTTACTTTCTGCCATAAGGGTGGTGTCATCTGCATATCTGAGGTTATTGATATTTCTCCTGGCAATCTTGATTCCAGCTTGTGCTTTTTCCAGTCCAGCGTTTCTCATAATGTACTCTGCATATAAGTTAAATAAGCAGGGTGACAATATACAGCCTTGACGTACTCCTTTTCCTATTTGGAACCAGTCTGTTGTTCCATGTCCAGTTCTAACTGTTGCTTCCTGATCTGCATATAAGTTTCCCAAGAGGCAGGTCAGGTGGTCTGGTATTCCCTTCTCTTTCAGAATTGTCCATAGTTTATTGTGGTCCACACAGTCAAAGGCTTTGGCATAGTCAATAAAGCAGAAATAGATGTTTTTCTGGAACTTTCTTGCTTTTTCCATGATCCAGTGGATGTTGGCAATTTGATCTCTGGTTCCTCTGCCTTTTCTAAAACCAGCTTGAACATCTGGAAGTTCACGGTTCACGTACTGCTGAAGCCTGGCTTGCAGAATTTTGAGCATTACTTTACTAGCATGTGAAATTAGTGCAATTGTGTGGTAGTTGGAGCATTCTTTGGCATTGCCTTTCTTTGGGATTGGACTGAAAACTGCCTTTTTCCAGTCCTGTGGCCACTGCTGAGTTTTCCAAATTTGCTGGCATATTGAGTGCAGCACTTTCACAGCATCATCCTTCAGGATTTGATATAGCTCAACTGGAATTCCATCACCTCCACTAGCTTTGTTCGTAGTGATGCTTTCTAAGGCCCACTTGACTTCACGTTCCAGGATGTCTGGCTCTAGGTGAGTGATCACACCATTGTGATTATCTGGGTGGTGAAGCTCTTTTTTGTACAGTTCTTCTGTGTATTCTTGCCACCTCTTCTTAATATCTTCTGCTTCTGTTAGGTCCATACCATTTCTGTCCTTTATTGAGCCCATCTTTGCATGAAATGTTCCCTTGGTATCTCTAATTTTCTTGAAGAGATCTCTAGTCTTTCCCATTCTGTTGTTTTCCTCTATTTCTTTGCATTGATCGCTGAGGAAGGCTTTCTTATCTCTCCTCGCAAAGAAGTTGGGGGAAGTCAAAACATTAGCAGTTAAAAAGCAGGCCTAGGTTCTGGCTTCCATACTGGATTTCCTTCAACTCGCGCCTGTTTTCCCTTCTGCCCCCACCTCCTGTGCCGCCCTGCATCGTAACCAAAAGATCCGTAGGCAGACAGTGCCCAAGCAGGACAAGTCAGCCTGTTCTGAGACCTTGAAGGTTGTTGTCCAGAAGTCATTAACACTAATTGTTAACCGCAGTTTTCTGGAGAAACACTTGTGACCTCTGTTGTTGACACCCACATGGTGGCCCTGATTTCTCCCCTCCCCAACTTTATGTTCTATAGCTTGAAATATCCCAGGAACCTGCTAATGCATTTCTCTTTAAGCTGGTTTCCCATGGCTGCAAACAAAAGAACCTTAATAAATATATTAATAATGTGGGGGAAATGATGATGTGTGGTTACATAAAAAATTCAGAACACAATCTGTTTCAGTTAGCTTTGGTTGCATAATTAAGTACCCCAAAACTTGTGGTTTAAAACAAAAGATGTATTACTTCTCACAGTTCTATGGGTTAGCTAGGCCATTCCAAAGCTGGTTTCACTCTGCTGGTTTAGACTCGAACAGTTGCATTCAGCTGGAGGGAGAACTGGTCTGGAAGGTTCAACATGACTTTACTCACATGCCTGACACTGGGGCTGGCTGTGGGCTGGGCTGTCTTGATATCTTCCCTGTATTCTTGTCCCCCAGGAGGTTAGCCTAGCTTCTTCACCTGGCCCTTTCTTCTAAGAGGTTAATAGCAGAAGTTGGAAGGCCTCTGAAGGTCTTATACGTCTCTCTGCTGCAAGCTAATGCTCAAATAAGTCCCAAGGCTAGCCCACATTCAGAGAGCAAGAAACTCCACCTCTCCCTGAGAGGAGTAGCTGCAAACTTGCATTGCAAAGGGGTGTGCATACTGGATAGAGGAATTTGTGGCTGTATTTTACAATCACACAACCACACACACACAGTATATAAGGTATGACACCATTTTCTGTATAACTGAAAAATAGGGTTAGGAATTGTTTTTTTGTTTTACATTTCTCTATTGTGCAGATGGAGAAGGCAATGGCAACCCACTCCAGTGTTCTTGCCTGGAGAATCCCAGGGCCGGGGGAACCTTGTGGGCTGCCATCTATGGAGTCACACAGAGTCGGACACGACTGAAGTGACTTAGCAGTAGCATTGTGCAGATAGGTGCATGCCATTCATTCTAATTTTTTAAAGTATTATTATTCACGGCTTACCACTTGGAAGTGACAAAAACCTGATTCAACTAGCTTAAACAGAAAGGGTATTGATTGTCTCTGGCAAACCTAGACCCTGGAATCCAGTCAATATCATTGGGACTCTACTTCTCTCTTTGGTCTCTGAGCTTTCCTCTGGGGTCTGGCCTTTTCTCCCACTACAATGGACTTCCTCTTCACAGCTGGAGAAAGTGCAGCTTGTACTCCAAGCTTATGTTGTCTTAGCTGAGGACCACCAGCAACAGACAACTTCTTAGTATTCCAGTTATAGAGAAAGATTCTTGGCTGTCACCTAACCCTACCCCAGGGGTAGGAGGTGATATGATTGGCCAGGAATGGGTCATGTTTCCATCCCTGTGAATGGGGATAGGGTGGGAGGCTGAAATTGACAGCCCCAGGAGACCCACAGGGAACAAGAAAGGACTGACTCCCCAGAGGAAGGAGCAGTAGGCAGATAAAACAACATATGTTCATCCATATATTCGTCTTTGTGTTTAAAAAAAAAAAAAAAACAGGATAAGAAAGATCTAATTTGACAGCATGTGTGGGGAGAACCTTCTGGGTCCTAGTTGACCATAAGTAAGGTGCAACTGTTAAGATGTTGAATACAATCATAAGCAGTAGCCACAAAGTTGTATTTCTTTATCAGGGGCAGTAAACCTTTCCTGTAGAGAACCCTCTGTTCCTAGAGCACTGAAGGACTGCCTGTGGAGAAAACAGTGTTGTTTTGTTTTACAGATAGAATCAGGACCAGCAAGCAGAGATTATAAGCTACAACTGTGGCAAATATGGATCTGCAACGGGTTTCTGAAGCAAGAGGGAGACTTTAGGGCTGGCCTCTGGAGCTCACAGAAGAACAGAGTAGAAAACAGACAGACACCAAAGGGTCATCAGAGACTGGACATCAGGGTCCCCATAAGGACAGGAGAGGACTTTGGTAGAAGGAACTCAGTGAGAGGCAGCCCTGGGTGGATCCCTCTACAAGATACAGTGGGAGCTGAAAGGAAGGTCAGTGCTAGACTCCTGAAAGATCATAGAAAGATAATCGAGATTTGCTACCCAAATGCACAGGTTCCATGTCTGAAAACCTACTAGTGACTTCATCTGGCGGCCTCACAGAGTGGCAAGCCCCACAGGCTGGCCTCCATCAGGGAAGCTGGGCTGCACTTCCTAGCTCCCTGCTTCCAGAGTCCTGCATCCTGAGGCCCCGGGCACTGCCACTCCCTCCCCTCAGAATACCATCCCATCTGTGTCAATGTCTGTGTCCTTCTGAGCTAAGAGAGGCCATCTTCCGAGAGCACCCCCGATTCACCATTCCTTCCCCCTGAGGTGTTCTTTCCCGGCATGTGCCTTCTGCCTTTCCTGACCCCTCCCAGCCGGTGCTCCATCAGCTTTCATCTTCCCTTTTGTCTCTGGATTTTGCTTCTTTTTCTCTCTATTTCCCTCTCCCTTGCATTTTCCCTCACCTTCTGTCTCCAAACACAGACTTGGGAATCCACTATCCACTCTACCCTTTTTATAAACCCACCCCCCAGTGTGGAAGCTCACGTGCTTATGTGCTAAGTCGCTTCAGTCGTGTCTGATTCTTTGTGACCCTATGGATTGTAGCCTGCCAGGTTCCTCTGTTCATGGGATTCTCCAGGCAAGAATACCTGCATGGTTTGCTGTACCCTCCTCCAGGGGATCTTCCCAATCTAGGGATAGAACCCATCTCTTATGTCTCCTGCATCAACAGGCAGATTCTTTACCATAAGTGCCACTTGGGAAACCCATGGATGCTACAGATGCTAGATATTTTCCATAGCATCCTTTGCAGCTAGAATGTAGGCCTGTGACCTGAAAGTGAAAGTCTCTCAGTCATGTCTGACTCTTTGTGACCCCCATGGACTATACAATCCATGGAATTCTCCAGGCCAGAATGGGTAACCTTTCCCTTCTTCAGGGGATCTTCCCAACTCAGGGATCAAACCTAGGTTTCTTGCATTGCGGGTGGATTCTTTACCAGCTGAGCCACAGGGGAAGCCCAAGAATACTGGAAGGGGTAGCCTATCCCTTCTCCAGCAGATCTTCTTAACCCAGGAATTGAACCCAGGTCTCCTGCATTGCAGGTGGATTCTTTACCAGGTGAGCTATAAACTCTGCTAATCAGATACTCCTGCCCCCAGGCTTGGAATCAGGGTCTGATGGTGCTGAGAAACAAGGACCAAGAAGGTTTCTCTTTGGCTGAAATGCCAATTTCAGAGCCAAGTTCCTAGAGCATCAGTGGCCCCAACACTTGGAGAAATGCCTTTGTCCAGAGCCAATGATGTCAGGGATGCAAGCTCCATTGGTCTCCATTGGTGTTCTTCCTCTCAGAGCCCCAAACCTGTTCCAGAGATTCTGGAAGCCACCCAAGCACTGTTTAAATATTGATATATATCTTTTCTCCTAAAATTAGCAGTGTTGATTTCTCTAAGCAAGCACCCTGACGCACTGGACTATCCTAATTCCTTCCTCCTTGCTAACTGGTATCTGGATTCTTTGGCAGCTTCCTATTCCTCCTCCTCTGTTTGTTTTCTTAAATTTATCTATTTATTTATTTATAGGTGTGCTGAGTCTTTGTTGCTGCTCTGGCTTCTCTCTAGCTGCAGAGAGAGAGGGCTTCTCTCTAGTTGTGGCGCACAGGCTTCTCGTGTGGTGGCTTCTGTTGTTGCAGAGCATGGGCTCTAGAGCACACAAGCTTCAGTAGATGTGACTCCCCAGCTCTTGAGCACAGGCTCAGTAGTTGTGGTACATGGGCTTGGTTGCTCCACAGCATGTGGGATCTTCCCAGATCAGGGATCAAACTTGTGTCTCTTGCATTTGGCAGGCAGATTCTTTACCACTGAGCCACAGGCAGATTTTAAGAGAAGCCCTCCTCCTCCTCTTTATTAAATTAAGGACTCCTCATTCTTTCTGCACCTCTCCCCACCTACCATCTCTGCACAAGGGACCACTTATGCAGAGCAGTGATTACTATGTATACTGTGGCATCGATACCTCTGTGACCCCCAACCCCAGAGCCAGACCACTGTGCAGCTCACTGACCATTCCCCCTTGGTGCACAGCTTGCCAGAAGCTCATATTCAGTGTTCATATTTACCATCTTACTCTCCCCACCAATCCCTTTGTCTCTGTTCCCCATTTCATTAATGGCATTTTCATTCTCCCAGTCATAGAATCATCCCACTCCAGTACTCTTGCCTGGAAAATCCCATGGATGGAGTAGCCTGGTAGGCTGCAGTCCATGGGATCGCTAAGAGTCGGACACGACTGAGCGACTTCACTTTCACTTTTCACTTTCATGCATTGGAGAAGGAAATGGCAACCCACTCCAGTGTTCTTGCCTGGAGAATCCCAGGGACGGGGGAGCCTGCTGGGCTGCCGTTTATGGGGTCGCACAGAGTCGGACACGTCTGAAGTGATTTAGTAGTAGTAGTAGTAGTCATAGAGTCAAAATGTCAGGGTCATCCTAGAGCCTGGGTGCCCACATGCTAGGCTAGGGTGATCTTGTCCATCAGACAGTGTCTCTTGAGTTCATCCCCACCTTATCACGTTGGTCAGGGATGGGAGGTACAACTCACAAGCATCAAGACCCCTTCGTGGCCTTGCGGAGAACAAGGACCTGATCTAAACAAATGGTCTGCAGCAACAGTAGGCCCAGCTGTGTTACTGCACCCTCAGCCCCACCCCCATGATGACTGCCAAGGGAAGCCACTCCTGTGGCTTGGGATGGGATGGGGCTGTCAGAGCCACGAGCTGGTCCAGACTGCTAAATGTGGGCAGAGAAAAACCATATTTTTAAAAAATCATCAAATACAACTCAGTACTGTCTAACTGCCCTCTTTCTCTTCTTGTCTACAATGGAGGTAGTCAGGGACTACAGTATAGAAAAATACATATGAACAGTTCCTTTTTTGTGGATAAGATCTGGGTGAAACATTTGTTTCACTGAATCAGTCCTGGTGGTCATAACCTTATGTCTGAACCTTGTACCAGCAACAGAAAAAATCAAAACTATCCATTGAAAACAACAAAATATTTAGCTTGAGTTCCTGCCAAGAAGCCTGGGGAAATACCCCCAAGTTGATAGCCTGGAGCCTGTTCTTGAGAAGAGGAGTCCCGAACAGCAAACCCCAACCTGTGTGCAAAACTGTCTGTCTATGCAACAGTGAGGTTGCCCAGACTCCTACTTATCTCTGGGGCTTCTGGAGTTGTTCACTTCCTGAGAAGAGGAAAAGAGAGGTTCTGTGCCAGGACCCACTGACTGCAGACCCTGACCTGGGCCACCAGTTGAGCTCTGGCCTGAGAGGCTACTCAGCCCTGGGACGGCTCTCAGGTGAAGATGCATCTTAGTCTGATCAGGCCACTATAACAAAGCATCACACACTGGGCAGCTCATCAACAACAGACCTTAATTTCTAACAGCCCTGGTCAAGCTGCCAGAATGGACAAGTTCTGGGGAGAATCTAGTTCGTCCCTCACAGACTGTGTCCTCATATAGTGAGAAAAGGGGTGAGGGAGCTCTCCGGTATCTCTTATAATAGCAGAATCCCATTGATGGGGGCTCCACCCTCAGGACTGAATGGTCCTGCAAAGGCCTTACTCACTTCTTAGAATCATCACCTTGGGGGGTAGTTTTCAACATATGAACTAGTGGGACAAGGACATTCCGCCCACAGCAACACTCCTCCTCTACCATCCCCCTCCCCCCGCTGCTCCTTACCTTCTAGGGCCTTTCTGGAACAGTCCGCCAGCTCTCCCCACCACCGTCCCCCTCTCTACCCTTCCACTTCCAGTTGTGCCTGTCTCCTCTTCCTTGCTGTTCCCACTCTTGGTTCCATCTAACAGAGAAGCAAAAATATCCCCAATTACCTTGACTACTTGATAATAAGCCATCAAATCCAGA
>NW_011494549.1:243465-243684 GCF_000754665.1 Bison bison bison
AGCTACACAGATGTCACATTGGCATATAAGATACATGCTGCTGCTGCTAAATCACATCAGTCGTGTCTGACTCTGTGCGACCCCACGGACGGCAGCCCACCAGGCTCCCCCGACCCTGGGATTCTACAGGCAAGAACACTGGAGTGGGTTGCTATTTCCTTCTCCAATGCATGAAAGTGAAAAGTGAAAGTGAAGTCGCTCAGTCGTGTATGACTCTCG
>NW_011494549.1:243784-246547 GCF_000754665.1 Bison bison bison
TATATTATATCAATTCAGTTCAGTTCAGTTCAGTTCAGTCGCTCAGTCGTATCCGACTCTTTGCGACCCCATGAATCGCAGCACTCCAGGCCTCCCTGTCCATCTTATACACATATATATGCATGCATAAATGAATCGCTTTGCTGTACACTTAAAAGTAACACTACATTGTATTAGGTTGGTACAAAAGTAATTGCAGTATTGGACCCATGAATTTTAAATCATTATAACTAGGCTCAAACACATTTTTATTAATCAAAATAGGAACCATTAAAATCAGCACTTCTCGCCTACAAGAAATAAGTTTGTTTATCCCTGTAGCATAAAAATTCATGCTTTAAGATTCAACAAACTCTTGGAAAGCATTTTCTGCCTCCTCCTGGTTGTGGAAGCATTTTCCCTGTGCATCCATGGGTACTCAAGCGGAAAGATCAACTGGCCACTACCTGAAGGAGCTGAAGAAGAAGCTGTTCAAATGACAGCAGATTTAGAACCAGGATCCGCGACTGAAGCACTGGGTGGTCAGAGCTGTGAAGACTGTTTAAGCAGTGGCACCTCAAGAACTGGGCATCCAGTGCCAGCCTGACTCTGGGAAGAAGTGCAGAAAACTCCAGCAGATCAGGCTTGCCCATAAAGAGAAAGCAGCCATGGAAATGGACTAGTGAAACACAACCCAAATCAAAACAGAAGACAAAAGCCCCCTAGAATGTAGGCATGGAGGACTTTGAACATAGCTAACTCTGAATGTCACCCTCCTACCAGAGTCTTAGCTGGAGCCAGGAGGACTCGATGGTTGTTTCTAAAGACTGGAGAAAGCATTCCTCCTTTTCACTCTCCCCATATTTCTCTTCCCTGATGGCCTACTGCCCTGTCCTGAAGGGATGCATTAAGAGGAAGAGTGTAGAAAAGAAAGTTTGAAGAGGGAGTTCTAAGCAGTCAACTGCATTTGTAATAAAGCCCTAGCAATCTCACTGAGATGTGTGTGACTAAATGTAGGAATGGGGATGGGCCAGGAAAAGGGATGGTGAGCATGGAAACAACAACTGGGAAACGGGACCCACAGCGCTTACTTGAGCAAAGGCGATAAGAAGTTAACTTCCTTGATGGCCCTGTCTCCCCAGTGAGTGATACTGCAACTTTCTATTTCTGACAAAAATAAAGATTATTATAGATATGGCAGAGGAGGAAAGGCTTTTGATACCAGCCCTGCCACTTTCCCTGTGTGACCAAAGTGGACAAGTGACTGTGATTGTCTTTGCTTCCTTTGCTGGATTATATTTTTAATAAAGTGAACATTCTTTATCACTAAAAAAAAAAAGTTGTCAAGATGCTTGAAGAAGTGGTAGTCAGTTGGCAAACGGTCAGGTGGATATGGCAGATGGGGCAAAACTTCATAACCAATTCATTCAACTTTTGAAGGATTGGTTGTGTGACATGTGGTCAGACAGTGTCATGGAGAAGAATTGGGCCCATTCTGTTGACTAATGCTGGCTGCAAGCTTTGCAGTTTTCAGAGTATCCGATCGATTTGCTGAGCATGCTTCTCAGATGTAATGGTTTTGCCAGAATTCAGAAGGCTATAGTGGATCAGATGGGCAGCAGGCCACCAAACAGTGACCATGACCTCTTTTTGCTGCAAGTTTGGCTTTATAAAGTGCTTTGGAGCTTCTTCTCAGTCCAACCACTGAGCCGGTTGTCATATACAATCCACTTTTTGTCCCATGTCACAAATTGATCAAAAAATGGTTTGTTGTGGTCTCATAGAATAAGAGAAGACAGCACATCCAAACGATGTTTTTTTTTAATTTTCAGTCAACTCATGAGGCACCCACTTATCAAGTTTTTTCACCTTTCTTTCAAATGCCAAATGTCCATAGAATGGTCAACATTGAGTTCTTGGGCAACTTCTTGTGTAGTTGCAAGAAGACCAGCTTCAATGACTGCTCTCAATTGGTCAGTGTCAATTTTTGATGGCCAGTCACTGTGCTCCTCATCTTTAAGGCCCTCGCCTCCTTTGCAAAACTTCTCGAACCACCCCTGCACTGTACATTCATTAGCAGTTCATGGGCCAAATGCTTTGTTGATGTTGCAAATTATCTCCGTTGTTTTATGACCCATTTTGAAACTTGAATTTACTTTTTGTCTAGCATCATTTCTATAGTCTGAAATAAATATAAAATAAACAGCAAGTAATAAATCAATAGCAAAAAATAAAGTGAGGAATGCACATTAAAATGATACAAAAATGTTAAATGTGTGTGTGTGTGTATATATATATATGTACGTATTATTTTTGTTTAGTTGCCAAGTTCTGTCTGATTCTTTTGCAACCCCGTGGACTGTAGCCCACCAGGCTTCTCTGTCCATGGGATTTCCAGGCAAGAATACTGGAGTGAGTTGCCATTTCCTTCTCCAGAGCATCTTTCCTCTGGAGGGAAAGATCAGGGAAAGACTCAGGGATTGAACCCACATCTCCTGCATTGGCAGGTGGATTCTTTACCACTGAGCCACTGAGGAAGCCCTATATATGTGTGTATATGTGCATTTGTGTGTGTGTGTGTGTGTGTGTGTATGCTCAGTTGCTCAGTCATGTCCAACTCTTTGTGACCCAACAGTATATAACCCACCAAGCTCCTCTGTTCATGGGATTTTCCAGGCAAGGAAACTGGAGTGGGTTGCCATTTTCCTCTCCAAGGGATCTTCCTGACCCAGAGATCAAACCTGCACTCCTGTGTCTCCTGCATTGGCAGGCAGATTCCTGTCT
>NW_011494549.1:247241-264060 GCF_000754665.1 Bison bison bison
CTTAAGGTTCAACATTCAGAAAACTAAGATCGTGGCATCTGGCCCCATCACTTCATGGCAAATAGATGGGGAAACAGTGGAAACAGTGACAGACTTTATTTTGGGGGGCTCCAAAAACACTGCAGATGGTGACTGCAGCCATGAGATTAAAAGACACTTACTCCTAGGAAGAAAAGCTATGACCAACCTAGACAGCATATTAAAAAGCAGAGACGTTACTTTGCCAACAAAGGTCCATCTAGTCAAGGCTACAGTTTTTCCAGTAGTCATGTATGGATGTGAGAGTTGGACTATAAAGAAAGCTGAGTGCGGAAGAATTGATGCTTTTGAACTGTGGTGTTGGAGAAGACTCTTGAGTGTCTCTTGGACTTCAAGGAGATCCAACCAGTCCATCCTAAAGGAGCTCAGTCCTGGCTGCTCACTGGAAGGACTGATGTTGAAGCTGAAACTCCAATATTTTGGCCACCTGATGCGAAGAACTGACTCATTTCAAAAGACCCTGATGCTGGGAAAGATTGAAGGTGGGAGGAGAAGGGGACAACAGAGGATGAGATGGTTGGATGGCATCACCAACTCAGTGGGCATGAGTTTGAGTCAACTCTGGGAGTTGGTGATGGACAGGGAGGCCTGGTGTGCTGCAGTCCATGGGGTCACAAAGAGTCAGACACGACTCTGCAACTGAACTGAACTGAAGCAGACATATACTTTAGGATGATAGAATTAGTCAGAAGTTTCTTAAGAAGGAGAAACATGTCCTTGAGCAGGATACATTGTCATATAATCATTGGTATAGAGTTTAAGGAAGAACATATCCTTGAGGAAGATGAGTTGTTTTGTTGTGTAATCATTAGCTCTGGTTTGTCCTTTTCACCTCTTTGAGAACCCCAGACCCCTTTCTCATCCTTGCGGATCCCGGACTTCTTATCAACCTAAGAACTGACTCTCATTCCCCCCTTTTTCTTCTAGAAGAATTATGTTGCAAAGGAAAAGGGGTGGTGTTTTCATTCCATAACTACTTCCTGCTGGGATGGGGCACTGTCCCTAAATTGTTGAGGCATCATATTCCCCTAACCCTCACACTGAGAGTCTCTGATCCAGGGCCCCCAAGTAATAGTTGGAGAGGCTGTGGCACTCATAGGAGCTTGGACAACCACTTTAACTTAAAAGCTTTCGGATGATTAGAAACAAATCCAGTTACACAATTACAGATGCAGGGAGCAAACAATAAAAACAGAACAATTAGAATTATTATTATTAAGATAGTTATCCACCATGGGGAGCTAGTTAATGTTTCCCAAAATGAGGTGACTGAGGCTTCAGGAGAACCCATAGCCTGAATCATCTTGTTCATGTGCTTAGTGAAGTGAGTAACATTAGTGCTCATATCTGGTATATATGTACAACATTGGGTATGAATAACGGCACAAGTTCCTCCTTGTGAAGCCATTAGAATATCTAAGGCCAATCTGTTTTGTAAAACCACCTAATTTGTATTTGTTCAGCATTAAGGGCTGAAATTGATTTTTTGAGAATCTTGTAAAGTCTGTTGAGTAAAGTTAGTCAGAGCATCAACTCGTAGCATAATATCAGTAGTTCCCAGAGGAAAGGAATATTGCAGCCAGATAATCATACCAGTGAAATACAGACCTTGTCCAGTGAGTTTTAAGGTGTGGCAGATTAGCAGGCCTCTCTGGAAACTCTGAAACCATGAAGTCATGAATAAAATCTAGACCTAGGGTGCATCTCCCTATCCAGCCGGGAGAAGCCATGCCCATAGGTAAGAGCCACACATCCAGTGGCTCCCGTCAGGAGCAAGCCAGCATGACTGAGGGATCCAGTCCCAGTCAGTGCCTGGCCAGGCAAAAGGAGGACTTGAACTGGGATTGGAACACATAGGAATTGTTACACTGCTTGTTTCTTGGGGCAAAAATCCCAATTATTTCTAGTTGTTATAATAGTCGGCTAACTTCTGGGTATGGCTCTTTCGGTTCCCAGCATATGGAGGTGTTAGATACTAGGTGTCCCTTTTCAGGAGTTAGCCATATGACCTCATTACATATTTGATAAACATCAGAAAGAAAACCACCAGTTCTAGACCCATTTGCCTACTTATGTGCAGCAAAATAGTCATTAAACCAGGATAATGTATGCTGCTGCTGCTGCTGCTAAGTCACTTAAGTCGTGTCCAACTCTGTGCGACCCCAGAGACAGCAGCCCACCAGGCTTCCCTGTCCCTGGGATTCTCCAGGCAAGAACACTGGAGTGGGTTGCCATTTCCTTCTCCAATGCATGAAAGTGAAAAGTGAAAGTGAAGGCGCTCAGTCGTGTCCGACTCTTAGCGACCCCATGGACTGCAGCCTACCAGGCTCCTCTGCCCATGGGATTTTTCCAGGCAAGAGTACTGGAGTGGGGTGCCATTGCCTTCTTCGAAGATAATGTATAATCAAAGTTAAAAGTCAGACAATAAAGTATAAGGATTAGACACCATGGGGTGTAAAGAAACCACAGCCTCATTTATTATTCATAAATCTTGAACTAGTTTCAATTTATCATTGGACTTTTTTTACACTCAAAATGTTACATGGACTGTTATAGGGAATTAATAGCCTTTGTTCCTTTAAATTTTCAATGATGGGTTTTAACCCTTCCTTAACCTCAGGTTTCGGTGGATACTGCTTTTGATATGGAAATAGATGAGGGTCTTTGAGCTTGACAAGGATAGGAACAGTATTTTGTGCTTGACTCACAGTTTTTCCGTCAGTCCACACTCTAGGATTTACATTTTGTTCAAATAATGGGAGAGAAAGAGCAGGCTCCATATTCATGAAACCAGAGGCCTGGACCTTGCTCAGTATATCCCTCCACAGAAGGCGTGAGGGAGACTCCAACATGATCAGAAATTCATGACAAACTGCGTAGAGTCCCAGTTGCAGCTTAAAAGATGACTGAAATAATAGCATTTGGCTCATCCAGACAGTACCAGTAGTGGATCGGGAGGAAAGCAGGCCAGGGCCTTCAGGGAGCACAGAGAAAGTTGCCCCAGTGTCCAGAAGAAAATCAATTGACTGCCCCCCCCCACACCCACAGTTCTTAATACCCAGGGTTCCTCAGGTGTTATTAGGACGGGGGCTCATGTGGGGACCTCCAGGCACCTTCAGTCCAGATTATCCAGAGAGTCCAACCCCTGAGGCCTACGCCTCTGGGGGAAGTCTCTCCTCCAGTGTGGTCCTTTACAGACCAGATGGGGAGCTGGAGCGGCTTAGATGCCTGAGGGCAACCTCACTTGAGATGCCCCTCCTTTCCATAGTAATAACAAGCCTGTCCCTTTTTGCCTGGGTTCCTCTGGGCATTTTTCAGGCTGTTTTAGAATGGATCTGAAAGCCATTGTTAGGGCTTCAGTCTTTCCTGGTCTTTTTCTGCCTTTTCTCCTCCTCCTCCTCCCTACCAAGGTAAACTGTCTGAGCCAGTTGCAGCAGTTTATCTAAAGACTGATTTGGTACGAATGGCTGTTTTAGTACTTTACGGTGGATATCCTGAGCCGACTGAATGAGAAATCTCTTTTAAGATCATTCCTCCCTCTGTACTTTTGGGATCAATGTCAGTAAACTTGCAGAGAGCCTCCCATAGTCTATGTTAGGAGTTTCCTTTTCTCCCAGTTCTATGTCAGCCAACTTAGCATAGTTTAAAGTCTTAGCATGTGCTCGCTTGAGTCCTTCAAGAATACATCTGACAAAGAAGGCTCTGATCCCATCTTTAGCCATGTTATAGTCCAGTCTAGCTCTGTTATGGGAACTGCTCATCTCCCAGTGGGGAGGAGGACTATTTTGTGTTCTTTTCCCACTTGTCTCACATTCAAGCCATCTCCAAAAGTAGTAGCTTCCCCAAAAACTTGAGCTCTTGAATCAGGAGTCAGCGTCTGTCCCAAGACATATGTTACATTTCTCCAAGTAAAGTCATAAAGTAAAATTAGTCCCATAAAGGCTTCTATGTATTTTTTAGATCCTCGACCACAATTGGGACTGTTTGAATTTCTACTGAGGCTGAGGCAACCCCTCCTGGAAGGGTGCCCTGATTCTCAGTCTGTTCAATTGGAAGCCCCAGATATAGGGGCAAAGTAAGAGGAAAGGAGGGAGCTGACGGTTTCACACCCAAATCTGCACAAGTCTGACATGTCTCACAGAGAAAAAGCGCAATACATATGGCACTTCTACCCATTTCCCTTGTTTTCTACAGAACCAGTCTAATTGTAAAACAATATTATAATTAAGATACCCTTCAACTGGCCAGCGTTCCCCTTCTTCCAAATGATACTGTGGCCATTCAGTATCACAGAAGAAGATCAGGCATGTCTTTTTTAAACTCTGGGGATCAAACTTGTCCCAGTTTTTTAAAAATACTTTTTAAAGGAGTAGTTCTTGGAACTGCTAGCTCCCATCTGTAAGAGAGAAAAAAGCAGCATCCACAGCCATGGCTTTTTTCCACCGGAGGTGTCCCTCCCTGCTTTAGATGGGGGTGGAGACAGACTTTCCAGAGAAGCTTTTCTTTCCTTGTCTGACTTCGTCTGTCCCTTACTGACACAGACACCTTACTCATTCCCATCAGCCCACTCATTCTACCATTGAGGCAGGACAGAGATGCACCAGAGGTAGACCTGATGGCATCCCAAATTGATTTCCTCACAGGCCCTATCTCTAAACACAGTCATATTGAGGGTTGGGGCTTCAACAAATGCATTTGGAGGGGGCACCATTCAGTCAATGGGATATACTTTGACAGTTTTGGAGATCCCAATGTGATGTCCAAGTAGATTCAACTTTCAGCACATCATTGCCCCAAAAAAGTGCACCCCCTAGGCTGGGTAAGCCCAGGAATGTATTTTGTTAGTCCCTGGAGTGAATCCCAAGTGGTACTAGGAATCGTTTTTTTTTGACTCTAGGCTTCTCTGCCCTCCATCCCTGCTCCATGGTTTGGGTTCTGTTTCAGGTCTTTAGACAAGCTTGCTTTTGGCTCTGATTTGGATATGGCTAATAATGTATTCCTTGTAGCAATGATTAGGAGTCTGGCTTTATGGTCTAACCATGTAAGAGGATGCTGATAATTTTTCTCTACCACATGAAATACAATGGAGACTTGTGTTAACAGTCTTGTTTGTCTATTTATGAACTCAAGTCAATTACATAAATATTTCATGCACACCATAAAGGAGGTCAGTTCTCTGAGCTATGAACTTGCTCTGCTCTAAACTATTAATACAGACTCTGGAAGTGGGATTACAACAGGGAATGACAGTCTTAGGATGTTGGTAGAAAAGATTTTACCAGAAATGTCTAACAATCGATACCTCAAGAAATAAATTTATAGCTATAGACTTACAAGTTGAAGCTGCTTGGACAACTCTCAGTATGAGATCAAGTCAAAATTTCCAAAACTCTTATTAGTGGTTCCCAGCCAGTAAGGATGTGGCATTTGCCAATGTCTGGGGGCAATTCTGGTTGTCACAAAGGGGAAAAAGTGCTAGTGGCATCTAGTGAGAAGAGGACAGAGATGCTACTAAACACCCTACAAGGCACAAGACAGTGCCCACAGCAGTTAATCATCTGTCCCAAATATCAGTAGTGCCAAGGTTGGGAAAGCCTGCTCAGTGATATGTATCTTGCTTAATTTTTGATTAGACACTTTTTAATTGTGTAAGGAAGTATTGATGTTAACTTATAAAAATGCAAATGATTTTTTTATTGTGGTAAATATACACAACCCCAAATTCACCATTTTAAGTGTATAATTCAGTGACATTAAGGACATTCACACTGCTATGCAACCATCACCATGACTCACCTCCAGAACTTCATCATCCCAAACTCAAACTCCATTTACCTTAAACAGTAATTCCTCTCTCTTTCCTCCCCCAGACTCTGGCAACAAGCATTCTGCTTTCTGTCTCTATGAATTTTGATTATTCTAAGTACCTCATATAAGCGGCTCTGTAGGGTATTTATCCTTCTGTGACTGACTACCAATTAGCATAATGTCTTCAAAGTTCATCAATTTTGTAACATTAGAATTTCCTTCCTTTTTAAAGCTTAATAATACCCCATGCTTTGTATACCACATTTTGTTCATCCATTCACCTATCAATAGACATTTGGTTGTTATCATCTTTTGGCTATTGTGAATAATGCTGCTGTGAACATGAGTGTTCAAGTCCCTGCTTCCAGTTCTTTTGAGTATATACCTATAACTGGAATGTCTTCATCGTATGGTGATTATGTGTTTAATTTTCTACACAGCAGCTTCACCCTTTTACAGTCCCACCAGTGATACACAGGGATTCCAGTTTCTCCACTCTTTGCCAATACTTCTAATGGGTGTGAAGTGGTATCACATAGGGGTTTGATTTGTATTTCCCTACCAGGCAGTGATGTGGAGCATCTTTTCATGTGCTTATTGGCCTTTGTACATCTTCTTTGGAGAGATATCTATTTAAGTATCTTGCCCGTTTTTAAATCAGGTTGTTTTAATTGTTGTTAAGTTGCAGGAATTCTTTATAATTCTGAATATTAACCCCTTATCAGATCTATGGTTTGCATATATTTTCTCCCAATCTGTGGGTTGCCTTTTCCCTCTGTTGATAGTGTACTTTGAAATGCACAAAGCTAAATTTTGATTAAGTCCAAGTTATGTATGTTTTTTTTTGTTGCTGTGCTTTCTGTGAAATAGCAAAGAAATTGTTATGAAGCTTTTTCCTGTTTTCTTCTGACAGTATTATAGTTTTAGCTCTTACAATTAAGTCTGTGATTCATTTTGAGTAGATTTTTTGTATATGTTGTAAGGTAGAGTACAACTTCACTCTTTTGCATAAGGATATCCAGTTTTCTCAGCACAATTTGTTGAGGAGTCTGTCTTTTCTTTATTGAATGGTCTTGGCATCCTTTTGCAAAGGTTTATTTATGTGAAAAGATTTGTTTCAGCACTCTCTATTCTATTTCATTTGTGTATGTGTATGTCTTTATGCCAGTATCTCACTTTTTTTTTTAAATTACTGTAGCTTTGTAATAAGTTTTGAAATCCGGAATTATGAGTCCTCAACTTTGTTTTCTTTGGCTATTCAGGGTACCTTGAATTTTAAGATATGTTTTTCTATTTTTGAAAAAAAAAAAAATCATTGGGATTTTGATAAGGATTTCACTGAAGCTGCAGATCACTTTGAATAGTATTGCTTCCCAGGTGTAGTGGTAAAGAAATCACCTGTGATTCAGGAGACTGGGGTTCAATCTCTGGGTTGGGAAGATCTCCTGGAGTAAAAAATGGCAACCCACTCTAGTATTCTTGTCCAGAAAATTCCATGGACAGAGGAGACTGGTGGGCTACAGTCCATGGGGTTGCAAAGATTCAGACACAACCGAGCATGCACACATGGGATAGTATTGGCATTTTACAACATAAAATCTTTTCAATCTGTGAACAAATAATTTCTTCCCATTTTTTAGTGTATTCTTTAATTTCGTTTAAGCAATGTTTCACAGTTTTCAGGGTACAAGACTTTTGCCTCCTTGATTGTTTATTCCTAAGTATTTTATTTTTTCTGATGCTATTATAAGTAGAATTGTTTTCTTAATTTCCTCTTTGGATTGTCATTGTTTTTGTATAATCAGAAATTCAACTGATTTTTGTACAATGATTTTGTATCCTGCAACTTAGCTGAATTCATTTATTAATTCTGACAAGTTTTATGTATAATCTTTTGGGTTTTCTGCATATATGATCATGCCATCTGTGAACAGAGATAATTTTATTTCTTCAAGAAATTGCAAAAGATGAGCATCCTTTTCTTGTTCCTGGTCTCAACAAAAACAGGTTTCAATCTTTCACCTTTGGATATGAAAGTTTTCTTATGTGGTCTTTATTATGTTGAGGTTATTTCTTTCCATTCCTAGTTTACTGACTGTTTTTTATCATAAAACGGTGTTATACACAAAAATTAAGACCAGAAACTATAAAACTCCTACAGGAAAACATAGGGAAAACACTCTCCAAAATAAATCACATCAGGATCCTCTATTACCCACCTCCCAGAATATTGGAAATAAAAGCAAAAATAAACAAATGGGACCTAATTAAAATTAAAAGCTTTTGCACAACAAAGGAAACTATAAAAAAGGTGAAAAGACAGCCTTCAGAACGGGAGAAAATAATAGCAAATGAAGCAACTGACAAACAACTAATCTCAAAAATATACAACCAACTCCTGCAGCTCAATTCCAGAAAAATAATGACCCAATCAAAAAGTGGGCCAAAGAACTAAACAGACATTTCTCCAAAGAAGACATACAGATGGCTAACAAACACATGAAAAGATGCTTAACATCATTCATTATTAGAGACATTCAAATCAAAATCACAATGAGGTACCATTTCATGCCGGTAAGAATGACTGCTATCCAAAAATCTACAATGAATAAATGCTGGAGAGGGTGTAGAGAAAAGGGAACCCTCTTACACTGTTGGTGGGAATGCAAACTAGTACAGCCACTATGGAGAACAGTGTGGATATTCCTTAAAAAACTGGAAATAGAACTGCCATATGATCCAGCAATCCCACTGCTGGGCATACACACCAAGGAAACCAGAATTGAAAGAGACATGTGTACCCCAATGTTCATTGCAGCACTGTTTATAATAGCCAGCACATGGAAGCAATCTAGATGTCCATCAGCAGACAAATGGATAAGAAAGCTGTGGTACATATACACAATGGAATATTACTCAGCCATTGAAAAGAATACATTTGAATCAGTTCTAATGAGGTGGATGAAACTGGAGCCTATTATACAGAGTGAAGTTAGCCAGAAAGAAAAACACCAATACAGTATACTAACGGATATATATGGAATTTAGAAAGATGATAACGATAACCCTGTATGCGAGACAGCAAAAGAGACACAGATGTATAGAACAGTCTTTTGGACTCTGTGGGAGAGGGCAAGGGTGGGGTGGTTTGGGAGAATGGCACTGAAACATGTATATTATCATATATGAAACAAATCACCAGTCCAGGTTCGATGCATGATACAGGGTGCTTGGGGCTGATGCACTGGGATGACCCTGAGGGATGGGATGGGGAGGGAGGTGGGAGGGGGTTTCAGAATGGGGAACACATGTATACCCGTGACAGATTCATGTCAATGTATGGCAAAACCAATATAATATTGTAAAATAAAAAATAAAATAAAATGGTGTTGAATTTTGTAAAAAAAAAAAAACAAACTCTGAATCAATTATAATAATCATGTGACTTTTTTCTTTCATTGTATTAATATTTGTTATGTTAATTGATTTCCATATGTTGAACCATCATTGCATTCTGAGAGTAAATCCCACCTGGTCCCAGTGTATAATCCTCTTACTATGCTGCTAATTCAGTTTGCTAATTGAGGATTTTTATATCATGTTCAAAAGTAAAGGTGTGTAGTTTTCTTTTCTTGTAATATTATTATTTTTTTTAATATCTGGCTTTGATATCAGAGACATGCTGGTTTCACAGAACAAGTTAGGAAGTGTTTCCTCCTCTTCAATAGTTCAGAAGAATTTGAGAAAGATTGGTAAAAATCCCAGGAGAAGCACTCTGATCCAGGGCTTTTCTGTGTTGGGAAATTTTAAATTAATGATGTAATGTCCTTACTAGTTAGAGGTCTATTTATATGTTCTCTTTCTTCATGGTTCACTCTTGGTAGGTTGTGTGTTTCTAGGAATTTGTAAATCTCATCTAGGCTATTCATTTTGTTGGCCTGCAATTGTTCCTACTACTTTCTTATATTCCTTCTTATTATATTTCTATAAAATAAGTAATAATGGCTCCATTTTCATTTCTGCCTGTAGTAATTTGACTTTTCTTCTCTTCCCGTTTTTTCCTAATCAATTTAGCTAAAGATTTCTAAATTTCGTTAATCTTTTTCAAGAACTAAATTTCGGTTTCACTGATTTTTTTCCCATTGTTTTTCTATTCTCTATCTCATTTATCTCCACTCTAACCTTTTTCCTTCCTTTTGCTAGCTTAGAGTTTAATATTTTCTTCTTTTTCTCAATTGTAAAGTTAGGTTGTTGAATTGAAGTGCTTCTTTTTAAATGTGTTTACAACTGCAGATTTCCCTTTTAGCACTGTTTCTGCTACCTCACTTAAGTTTTGACCTAACATAATTATGTTTTTGTTTTCATTTTCAGTTGTTGCAAGATATTTTCTAATTTAGCTTATAATTTTTTCTTTGACTTACTGGCTGTTTGAGAGCATTGTTTAATTTTCATATATTGTATATTTTCCAGTTTTCATTTTGTTATTGACTTCTAGTTTTATTCCATTGTAATCAGAAAAGATATTTTATATGTGGTTTAACAGAAATAGGTATAAAATAATTTTACTAATATCACTTACAAATTATTGTTATCCAAAGAACTTTGTCCCATAGAGATGCAAATTATTTATAGCTTATAGAAAATAAAACTCCAACAATTATTATTCCTCTATGGAACATTAACCAATTTGTGTGGGATTCTGTAATCTTCTTCCAGCATTCTTTCTGTGCCTATAAATACTTCTGTATCTCCCTTAACCCTTTGAACTATCTCTCTCAGCTTACTGGTTCCTTTAGTCATGAGTTAAATAAGTCTTTGGCATGTGTTTAATCTAATAAACAAATAACTCTAACAGAAAATTGGGATATAATTAGATAAAATTAAAATGTTTATCAAAGACAGGTGTAACTTGTTCATATTTGGTGAAGAAGAAAATCTGTAGAAAGAAATGGGCTAAAAGAGGGGTAAATGAGACCTCGTGCACAGGCAGAGGCCTTACCCTTAGGAGCCAGAGTGTCATCCATTTCTGAGCCTGGAGAGAAGACAAAAGTGGTGTTTGAAGGGGAACTGAGTGACAGTGACAAGTCAACTGTGGATTCTGGGGCTGCTGATATTGTTCAGCATCTCATCATGCTTCTTTTCAGAACCCAGGGAATTGGCGACCATGCCCAAAATGACAATACCGGTCAGAAGCCAGATTAAGCCTCTCCACAACCCTATCCCATACCAGTCAGAAGCCACATTAAGCCTCTCCCCAACCCTGTGAAGCCTGTGCTGCTGGCGCATGTTACATGTAACACACCAGGACCTTTGGCCAGTAGAGAAGACATACATGGCTAAGACACGGTAAGGTAGAATATGTCAACATTAACACTGGATTCTCCAAGCACAATAGCAGGTATTCAAAATGCATTTACTGTGGGTGATGTAGTTGGCTCTGTTTTGTCTCAAATAGAAAACAAAATTTTTTTTTAAAGAAGACTGTTATTCCCAAATGTTTTAGATATAAAACGTTTCTGCATGTGTAGTAAGAATTTTAACATTCACCAAAAGGAGGGCTGACCTTAGCCCCCATCCCATGGTGGGTAAGGAGGGCTGACCTTAGCCCCATCCCATGGTGGGTGAGGAGGGCTGACCTTAGCCCCCATCCCATGGTGGGTGAGGAGGGCTGACCTTAGCCCCCATCCCATGGTGGGTGAGGAGGGCTGACCTTAGCGCCCATCCCATGGTGGGTAAGGAGGGCTGACCTTAGCCCCCATCCCATGGTGGGTAAGGAGGGCTGACCTTAGCCCCATCCCATGGTGAGTGGCATCCTTTGGAATGCCATACCTGGTGAGTGTCTTTGTTGACCTGGGGTTTTGGACTGCACCAGAATATCTAACAATGTGTTGATGTGGGGGTTCTGAGTCATGCAGTATCAGCTCAACCTCCAGAAGGTCTAGAGACTGAGGTCAGCCACATGGACAGCTGACCATGGAGCCCCAATAAAGGCTTTGGATACCAAGACTTGGGTGAGCGTCCCTGGTTGGCAATATTCCCCTCATACAGCCTCACATCATTGCTGAGTGGAGTTAGCACCATTCTTGTCTCCAGGGGTGGAAGAGGCTGAAAGGCTTGAGTTGGAAGCCCACCACTCTCCAAGGCTCTGCCCATACACTTCTCTAATTATCTGCTTCAATCTACATCCTTTTGCTGTTATAAACTGTAACTATGAGTATATCAGCTTTCAATGAGTTCTACCAGTCCTTCTAGAGAATAACTAGGGTAAATAGCTCTAACCGAAAATTAGAATATAACTAGGTCAAATAAAAATACTTATTAAAGACAGAAGTAAATTGTTCATATTTGGAGAAGGGGAAAATCTGCAGAAAGAAATAGGCTAAATGTGGGTAAAAGAGACCTCATGCACAAGCAGCAGTCTTAATCTTGAGAGCCAGAGTGTTGCCCATTTTGTGAGCCGGGAGAGAAGGAGAAAATGGTACGTGAAAGGGAGTTGAGGTCACCTAAGGATGGACTTCGGGGAGCCTCACATTTGCAATTGGTGTCAAAGGGAAGGTAGTTTTGTGGGCTGTGCTCACTAACTTCTCATTTTGTTGTTGTTTAGTCGCTAAGTCATATCTGACTATTTTGTGACCCCCATGGACTATAGTCAGCCAGGCTCCTCTGTCTATGTTATTTCCCAGGAAAGAATACTATTGTGGGTTGCCATTTCCTTCTCCAGAGATTCTTCCCCACCTAGGGATCAAGCATGCATCTCCGCACATCTCCTGCATTGGCAGGCAGATTCTTGACCACTGAGTCATCAGTTCAGTTCAGTTCAGTTCAGTCCCTCAGTCGTGTCTGACTCTTTGCGACCCCATGAACTGCAGCACGCCAGGCCTCCCTGTCCATCACCAACTCCCAGAGTTCACTCAAACTCACTTCCATTGAGTAGGTGATGCCATCCAGCCATCTCATCCTCTGTCATCCCCTTTTCCTCCTGCCCCTAATCCCTCCCAGCATCAGAGTCTTTCCAGTGAGTCAACTGTTCGCGTGAGGTGGCCAAAGTACCGGAGTTTCAGCTTTAGCATCATTCCTTCCAAAGAACACCCAGGACTGATCTCCTTTAGAATGGACTGGTTGGATCTCCTTGCAGTCCAAGGGACTCTCAAGAGTCTTCTCCAACACCACAGTTCAAAAGCATCAATTCTTTGGCACTCAGCTTTCTTCACAGTCCAACTGTCACATCCATACATGACTACTGGAAAAACCATAGCCTTGACTAGACGGACCTTTGTTGCCAAAGTAATGTCTCTGCTTTTCAATATGCTATCTAGATTGGTCATAACTTTCCTTCCAAGAAGTAAGCGTCTTTTAATTTCATGGCTGCAGTCACCATCTGCAGTGAATTTGAAGCCCAAAAAAATAAACTCAGCCACTGTTTCCACTGTTTCCCCATCTATTTCCCATGAAGTGATGGGACCGGATGCCATGATCTTAGTTTTCTGAATGTTCAGGGAAGCCCAATTTGTCACTACTGGAGATTAAACACAAGGACACAGGTCATCAAGAAATCCTGATGATAAAGTACAGAAAGTGGAGAAGAAGTATCAGAAGAGCCTTCTGATCAAGGTTGCAATGTTAAATTAGACTTCCTGTTGGTGGGAGTTGGGGCAGTGGGGATGGGATGAGTTATAGCAAGTTTTCCTTCATGGGTCCCCTAAAATTCAGAGGCTGTTTAGATATTGGTTACTCCACATCCCATTAGTCTTAAAAACTGAGAGCACATTGTAGGTAATATACTATGCACAGGCCTGTACTCTAATTAACAGGGCCTCTTTGAAAAATAAAAATGACTTTCTCATCACCCCCAGATGAAGGGCTGGGAGCAGTAAAATGTATATCCTGGAAAGACATCTTGAAAACAAGATGTTGAAGTACTGATGTGACTGATGGAAAACCATTAGTGACTGTCCCAGAGCCTTGAGGGAGTTGCTGAGAAAGGGCATCACTAGCCAAAGGGCTAAACAAAGTCATGAAAGGCCTGAAGGTTTGACATTGAGGACTGTGCATTGTACATCTTTATCCCCGATGTGAGATCGTAAAGAACAGATATCTTTAGAGCACAAATAAGGAAGTAGAAGTTAGAAATAAAAGGCATGCGAGGATTAGGATCTGGGCTTTTGCCTGCAAATGGCGTCAGCCCCCTGACCCCCACTTTATTTCCGAGTCTTATTTTTCCTTATTCTTCTGCGGCACCACTCCCTCAGGTTTGTTCATTGTTGGGCTGGTCCTGACACACATTTATAAGATTCTAGTGAAGATTTATAAGGTAAATCTTATAAGGTCCCACAAGGTCACACCCTTACTGACAGAGCTGCAGAATTAAATCCTTCATTTGGCTCATTCACATGGAAGAAGAGACTTCTGTGGTGTCCAATGGTTAAGACTCTGCAATTCCACTGCAAGGGCCATGGATTTGATTCCTGGTCAGGGAAGTTCTACATGCTCCAAGGTGCAGCCAAAAAATAAATCCACTTCCCCTTAATCCCACATGGAAGAAGATACATTACATTCCGTGAGAGCCACCTGTTATAAACCACAAAGATGACTCTGAAGAAAACTGTTGTCTATGATTCATAATAAAGATGTTTCAAAATAGAATTTACATGTAAAATATGTTAAAATAGCAACAAAAGCACAGCACAAGATCCTGAGACCAATGGCAAGCATTACCCTTCATCCCTCACTGTGATGTTGAAATGTACTATGTAATACTCTTCAGTTCTGCTTCTCTCTGCAATGGACAGCTTGCCGGAAAGGATCCTCTTGCTCTTTCCTTTTCTTGTACAGACCCTTTGTCTCCTTAAAGTGGAAAGATGCATACAGAATATAGTGTAGAAGGACAACGATGACTCGTGGATGCTTCATGATTCATTTATTGGAGACCTGGGACTCAGATTTCACCTCAGGATGAAGAACTTTCTGACAAATTAAAATGGGCCAGAAATGTGATTGACTGCTCTATCAAGTAGACTATGGAAGACCCTTGTTGGGACTCAAGCACTAGTGAAAGTGAAGTGAAGTCACTCAGTCATGTCCGACTCTTCGCGACCCCATGAACTGTAGCCTGTCAAGCTCCTCTGTCCGTGAGATTTTCCAGGCAAGAATATTGGAGTGGGTTGCCATTTCCTTCTCCAGGGGGTCTTCCCAATCCAGGGATCGAACCCAGGTCTCCTGCATTGCAGGAGCACAAGTGGAGAATAAATTATATCAGCAGAGTCACTTAGACATTAGGAGCAAGGGCTCTGCAGTCAGACAGACCTGGACTGAGAACCCAGCTTCCCCACCTATCTCCACTGTGCCCTAGGGGAGCCACTTGCCTGTGTAACCTCAGCTTTTGAACCTGAAAAATGGGAATGGTAGCAATACATCTGTCACAGAGTTGTTGGAACATTGCAGCAAGATGTACACTGGGGGATTCACAAGACTTCTAAAACTGTTTACCTCAGACTGGGACTTGAACCCATGTGCTGGAATTCGAACTGAGCCAAGACCCATAATCTTCCAACTGAGAGCACAGACCTGGTTTCAGTTCCAAATGAAACTCAGGTTCTTGATGTCTCATCACAGAAATAATTCAGTGAGAGACAAGGTGATAGCTAAGAAGTGGATTTATTCAGAAAGAAACACACTCCACTGACAGAGTATGGGCCATCTCAGAAGGTGAATTCAGCCTTGAAATGTGCTGTGGTTAGCTTTTATGGGCTGGGTAATTTCGTAGGCTAATGAGTGGGAGGATTATTTCAACTATTTTGGGGAAGGGGTGGGGATTTCCAGGGGTTGGGTCACCACCCAATTTTTGGTCTTTGATGGTCAACCTTGGAACTGTCGTGGTGCCTCTGGCTGTGTCATTTAGCTTTCTGATATGTTATAATGAGTGTATACTGAGGATCAAAGTCTAGTCAAGTTGACTTGTCTAATATCTTGGACCCATTTGGTTCGAATCAGTTTATATTGTGCCCTCGGGCTACGTCATTCTTTCAAAGGTTGTGCCCTGCCCCCTTCCCTTCTGTTTCACTTTCATAAGTGTTAGGAAATTTCATTGATTTTGTGCTTCTTGAAAAAAGAGCAGAAGCATTTCAGTATAGACCATCTGACAAAGTGCACTTCAACAAGTGAAACAGATGAAACCAAGGTCACAGTCCTCACTCTCTGGAAAAGTAGAGAAGTCTGAGCAAGTTTTTGCTGCCTTTCATCTCATTTGGATAAGATAATAGTCTCCATAAACACTTCCTACTTAGTCAGTGTATTAAATAGAACAGGAAACCACCAGCTTCTCCAGCAGACAAACACAAACATCTCAGGATCTATTACTCAGCCAGAATGAAATAATGCTTTTTGCAGTAACATGAATGTACCTCAAGATTATCACAGTATTACTGAATACAAGCTTACTCTGCTCACTGCAAAACAGGTCAATGAATCCATGAGACTGAGGTGTTTAGGCAAGGAATACAACTTTATTTGAAAAGCCAGATGACTGAGAAGATGGCAGACTAATGTTTCAAAGTAACCATCTTGTCAAGGCCTGCCTGGATGCTAGGTTCTTTTATAAAACAACAGAGAGAAGCTGTGAGGAACTAAAGTCAAAAGAGAATACAGAGGGAGAGGTAGTGAGGAAGTAAAGAGGGTATTCAGTCTTGCAAAATATCTCTGGGAAGGGCCAACCTTTGAAAAGGGATGTGTTAATCATGAGAAACGCTGGACTGGAAAAAGCACAAGCTGGAATCAAGATTGCCGGGAGAAATATCAATAACCTCAGATATGCAGATGACACCACCCTTATGGCAGAAAGTGAAGAGGAACTAAAAAGCCTCTTGATGAAAGTGAAAGTGGAGAGTGAAAAGTTGGCTTAAAGCTCAACATTCAGAAAACGAAGATCATGGCATCCGGTCCCATCACTTCATGGGAAATAGATGTCAGACTTTAT
>NW_011494549.1:264204-280704 GCF_000754665.1 Bison bison bison
GATCCAACCAGTCCATTCTGAAGGAGATCAACCCTGGGATTTCTTTGGAAGGAATGATGCTAAAGCTGAAACTCCAGTACTTTGGCCACCTCATGCGAAGAGTTGACTCACTGGAAAAGACTCTGATGCTGGGAGGGATTGGGGGCAGGAGGAGAAGGGGATGACAGAGGATGAGATGGCTGGATGGCATCACTGACTCGATGGATGTGAGTCTGAGTGAACTCCGGGAGTTGGTGATGGACAGGGAGGCCTGGGGTGCTGCGATTCATGGGGTCGAAAAGACTCGGACATGACTGAGTGACTGAACTAAATCCCTTCTTTTCTGTAGCCATTCACAGGTAGGCAGGGTCAGATTATCTATGAGCTGAACAAAGGCACTTTAACAGTCATGGTAGAGGGACAGGGTCCCTTGAGGCAGGCCATTATATGATTATAATAACAACAGCAATGAAAAGCAAATCAAAGAAATGGTTCCAAAATGGAGTCAGAGTTGGTTCTTCTCTGCAACAACACTAAATGAAATAAATGAGATGGAGAAAGACAAATACGATATTGTTTCAGGAAGGGGAGCCCCTTTCAGGGCCAGAGAATGGGCTCTTGTCTAACACTCAGAAATGAATTGTCTGAGGAGACACACTTGCTGACAAAGCAAGAGATTTTATTGGGAAGAGGCACCTGGGTAGAGAGCAGTAGGGTAAGAGAACCCAAGAGAACTGCTCTGCCATGTGGCTCACAGTCTTGGGTTTTATGGTGATGGGATTAGTTTCTGGGTTGTCTTTGGCCAGTCATTCTGACTCAGTCCTTCCTGGTAGAACACGCATTGTTTTGTTCAGCCAAGGTGGATGCCAACAAGAAGGATTTTAGGAGGTAGTCAGTGGTGTCTTCCTTTGACCTTTCCCAAATTCTTCTGGGAAAGAAGTGGCTTAGTGAGTGAAGCCTCTCAGTCGTGTCCGACTCTTTGTGACCCCGTGGACTGTGTAGCCCACCAGGTTCCTCCATCCATGGGATTCTCCAGACAAGAATACTGGAGTGGGTTTCCATTTCCTTCTCCAGGGGAAACTTCCCAACCCAGGGATTGAACCCGGGTCTCCCGCATTGCAGGCAGATGCTTTAACCTCTGAGCCACCAGGGAAGCCTCCCAGAAGTGGCTTAGTGGTGGCTTATTAGTTCTGTGTTTCTTACCAAAACCTCCTGTCATAAAATAACTCACACAAATGGTTATGATGGTGCCTGGTCAGGGTGGGTGATTTCAGTCAGTGTGCTTCCCCTAACAATATGATATTGTTAGATAGTTAGAATAGGAAAAAGGAGTCCAAAATGGTGGTGACTAAAAGACAAAGAGAAAAGCCTGAAAAAATGGAACAAAAGAAAATCTGTGGGCTGAAGTGAGAACTTTAGGTGAAACAAACATGCCCCTTCTTGGCTAGCCCAATGTGCATAGGGCAGGCTCAAGGGGGGAAGGAGACAAACATATAAGAGGAAGCCAAGATTGAGGCCTCCCCTTTGGGCTTTGCCTGCCCTCATGCCTTGAGGGTGTACTATCCTTTGTTTGCCAAAAAAAAAAAAAAAACCTCTGAGCTATAACTGAGCTGTAACACTGTTCCACTGTTTCAAATCTTTGCTTTAGCGAGACAGAACGGAGGAAATTATACTCCCCTGACATATGGGTGCCGTGTCTCAGATGTAACCTGGCTGAAACAACCTCAGCTCAGCCCCAGCGAGGTGGAAACCAAGCAGAGCAGAAGCCCAACTTGGTGAAAGCTCGTGTGGTGGAAACTGAATGCAAAGGAAACCTAGAACAGCAGAAGTGACAAGAAGCCCTGTGTGCTGGAAACCAGGACAACAAAAACAAACTTGGTAGAAAGCTCAGGCAACTCAGTCTCAGATTCCAGAAGACCTCCAGTTAAGGTAGGAGGTCCTAGCCCCTATGCCCCTGGAAGGACATATGGCTAACAAAATCTTAATCCCTTTACAGTCTCTCATTTCTTGTTTCCTTGAACCCCCTGTGAACAGGTGAGTTGCAGTGGGTGCAACTGAGGGACTCTTGCAGGGGTTACTCCCCAGTGTGCCCCAAAGGCTCCATCTGCTGCACCTTAGTAGCCGTTGCCCAAGTGGGTGAGGGTTCTTCTGTCCTTAACCTCCTTTGTGCCACAGATCAGGCCGATGAAAATTGTGGCCACAGACCAGGCATTTAGCAGTTTCTCCAGCAAGTTATGAAAGGGGTTCCTCAGCATGTTCTTCCCACTGCTTTTTCCTCCTATCCTTCCGCTCCTCTCCCCATCTATGCCACTGTTTACCAAGTATTGGGCAGGTCATCATCTTTCCATTTCTAAAAGTTGTTCTTGAAACCATTTACCTGAGATTGGGACTCAAACTCACACGGCAGACCCTTGCTATGTTTAGTCGTGTCCAACTGAGACTTGAGCCTGGCCAAAACCGATGGTGCCTAGTTTTAGGACCTAATGAAGCTCAGGTTCTTGATGTCTCATTGCAAAAAGAATTCAGTGAGACACAGCAATAGATAAGAGGTGGATTTGTTTGGATTCAGAGAGAAGCACAGTTCACAGAGTGTGTACCATCACAGAGGGTGTATGCAGTGGCCATGAAATGTGGTGTGGTTAGTTTTTGTGAGCTGGCTGATTTCATATCCTAATGAGTGGGAGGATCTTTCCAACAATTGAGGAACTATCCACTCCTTGGTCTTTTGACAGTGCCTTGGAACTGTCATGGCACCTCTGGGTGTGTCATTTAGCTTGCAAATTGAGGATCAAGGTTTAGTTGAATTTGACTTGTCTGCGGTCAACTACAAACTGGCACTTACCAAGAACATTACCAATGACTGAATAACCAAGGCATTTGCCATCTGCCTCTATGGAGATTGAACCTCATGCTGCTATAGCTTTTGACCTTCAACAACCCCTGAGGGAGTTCAGGGTGGAGTGAGGCACTCTGTGCTCCAGGGAATCTGGTGGGACAGGTCTTTAGATAGTTGGACGTTTTTAGGAACAGATTTTATGATCTCAATCCTTGCATCTCCTCATATCTAGAGAAGCACTAAATCCCTTCATGGTGACATCAGATCCTCATGACTAAGAAAAACCCTTTTATAAAATGAGAGCTTCATGGTATTGAATCTCCCTTCACCAGAACCTTATATATTGACTTTCCCCCACTGCCATTTGGAGCAGTTTCTCAGAGCTATCTGAGATGCTGCCTCCCAGGCCACAGTCTTCATTTTGCCCCAAATAAAACTTAACTTGCAACTCTCAAGTTATACATCTTTTTTAGTCAATACTGTCATCTTGGACCCATTTGATTTAATTGGTTTATGTTATGCCCTTGTGCTATGCCATTCTATGTCAAAAGTTGTGTCCTGCCCCCTTCCCTCCTGTTTCAAGCTCTTTTCCTGAGCCCCATCTGGGCCCACAATGTTGCCTCTACAGTATTCTGGAGGGACAGCCAGAAAATAGTTGGCCCTTGGGAAGGAAATACTGCATAATGTCCAATCCCTCTAGAGATTCAGACCTTCATCTTCCCTGTTTCCTACAACATGTGTGTCAACAGCACCTCTCAGTGAACCTGCAAGGGTAGGTGATAGGCCCACAATGCCTGCTAGAAGTCCATCTGTTGGTGGCATCTCTTCAAGGGCAACTGGGCTTCCAAGGACAATGTTTGCCACTTTAAGAGTTAGCGCTGTAGGCCATTTGATCCAAAACCCTTACCACCCTTCTCCTAAGGCTACAAACATATGCCCTGGATCAAATCCCCACTCCATTTTTATGGAACATCTGGTCTGTTGTCTCTTATTTTGTGCCTAAGCCACTTACTAACTCCTACAACCATTACGCTGCCCCCTCTGTAGGCAACATCACTCCACCCAGCCTATTATTAAAATACTTTTAATGCCCCTAACAGAACCAGATAACCCACTCCTTTGTCATTATTTCTGTTATCACCTAAACTGGGTCTATGACAATGAAATGTTTACCATTGGAAACACTCTAAACTGCTCTTATGGAGCACTAGGGGAAGAAATCAGTGACTTATATTCCCTCAGAGCAATAAGAGGATAAGCCTTATGGCTATTTCGCCAGATTCCTAGTCTCAGGGTACAGGCTTGGATTGATTTACATCATGGTATCTATTCCCATCCACTGTGGACAAACTGGCAATGAGTTAAGATTACAAGCCCTTAATCCTACCCAGCACTAGTCACGCTGGAGACCTTGGGGACCCCCAGCTCCAGCCTGGGGATCCCAGGATGTCAACCTGCCTTGATCTGCCTAGGGATCTGGTCCCTGGGAGGTTGTCATGCCTCAACCTGCTTGGGGATCTGAGCAAGTCCAGGGGTCCCCAGAGGTCAACCTGCCTTGACCTGCCTGGGGATTTGATCTCCAGGAAGTTGTCATGCCTCAACCTGCCTAGGGATCTGCATCCTGACCCGGGGATGCCAAGCTCTTGGGTTGCAACAGTACTGGGTAAGATAAACTTCAGAAAGATTCACCCCTTAGGACGTCCACCCATGGAAATAGAAGGAGGCCATTAGTTGTGGAACTGTGCCTGGTCTCAGCAATAATTCAGGAGCCCAACAAGAACCCCATTGCCCTTCTGGCAAGGCTAAAAGAGGCCCTCCAAAAGTTTACCAATCGGGACTTAGACTCTTACGAGGGACAGGTGATTTTAATGGACAGATTCCTGTCCCAATGTGCACCAGACATCAGGAAAAAGCTACAACAGCTACAGCAGCAGGACTCTGCTGCCTCTTTAGATGAGATGGTCCAGACAGCCACTAATATATTTTATAACAGAACAGGAGAGGGAGATCAAGGCCCAGGAAAGGGAGAAAAGGAAAGAGACAAGGCATGTCCAGATGCTGGCCACTCTCCAGGGAAGCCCTATGGCAAACCCCAAGTTCTTGAAGGACAAGGCATGAGGCAAATGCCTAATCTATAGACAGGCAAGACATTGGGCCAAAGAGTGTCCAAACTGTGACAAGTCTTCCTAAAATGGCTTTCTACAAATGTCATCAATTGGGACAGTGGGTGGCACTCTGCCCTCAGGACACAACAAACTCAAGGTCAAGTGTCAAGCCTTCCCTCAAGATGGTTCAACAGGACTGAAGTGGTTGGCTTCAGCCAGCCCATCTGTCACAGATAACCATCACTGGCTGGAACCAAGGGTGAAACTGGATGTGGCAGATAAGTCCAAGAATTTCTCGGTTGACGCAGGGGCTACCTACTCTATCCTAACCTCCTGTTCCAGAGCCTTTTCCCCTCAATCCTGTACCACTTTGGATGCTAGAGGAAAAACAATTACAAAAAGATTCACTTGATCACGTCTTTGTTTCTGGGATGGACAAATATTTTCCCACCAGATTCTAGTGGTCCCTGAGTGTCCTACTCCCTTATTAGGAAGAGATCTTTCCCTGTCTTTGAAATCTTGCAGCTATTTCAGTCCTGATATAAGATGTTTTAAAACTTCCTCTTAGGGGTAAACTAACTATTTTTACTAGCCACCAAATGAAACAACTCCTAAATGGGAGAGACCATTCATGGATGTCTGATCAAAGTGTTAGGTAGGTAGAATAGGGAAAAGGAGTCCAAAATGGCGGTGGCTAAAAGACAAGGAAGGTCAAAGGAAGGTCCGAGGACCAGAGTGAAGACTTCAGGCAGAACAAACAGCACTCCTGGCTAAGCCCAATTTGCATAGGGCAGGCCCAGGTCGAGGAAAAAACATAAAAGGAGGAGCCAAAGCGCTCTCTCACGGACTCTCTCTCCCACGTGCGTGCGCGCGCTCTCTATCTCTCGAGTCTTGGATTCTCCTGGTATCTTCTAAATAAAATGGAGCTGTAACACTGATTTGCTTAAGAGCTGTAGCATGGTTTGTCCAAGACCTGAGAGCTGTGACGCGCTGAGGGCTTTAATGTCCGTCGCTCCAAATCTTTGTTGTGACGAGACAAAGAACCGAGGAACATACACTCACGTGACAAAAGGATCCTCAGATATCAAGTATTGCTGATGGAAAATCCAGGCCTGACTATATCCCCTTGTGAGGTTCTTAACCCAGCTACCCTCCTGCCTACCCCCAAGGGCTCTCTGCCCTTTCACTCTTGCCTAGAAACCTTGGACCACTGGACAAAACCCTAAGAGGGATTGTCAGAGAATCCTCTGGCCAATCCTGAGGAAATCTGGTACACTGATAGAAGCAACTTTGTCTTAGATGGAAAAAGAAGAGCCAGATATGCAGTAGTTTCCAATTTCAAGACCACAGAGGCTAAACCTTTGCCACCAGTTACTTCAGTCCAATTGGCTGAGCTCATAGCCCTGACTTGAGCTTTAGAGCTGGGAAAAGGAAAAAGAGTAGCTATTTACACTGACTCCAAGAATGCCTTTCTGGTGCTACATTGCACATGCTGCTATTTGGAAAGAAAGAGGCCACTTGACCACCCGCGGGTCCCCAATCAAACATGGTGATCAAATCCTTACACTCAGAAGCAGTCCATCTGCCTGCTGAGGTTTCAGTCTCCCGCTGTGAAGGACACCGAAAAGGGAGCATGGAAGTGGCACGAGGGAACCAAGCCGCTAATCAGGCAGCTAAGAGAGCAGCATTACAGAACAATGACCTAATAGGGGTGGCCACCTTAGTTCCACAGACTAATTTGCCAGAAAGTCCTTCATATACTGAAGGTGAGACTCTTAAAGCTAAGAGTGAGGGCTTTCAGGAAGATCATATGGGGTGTTTCCCAAAAGAGGGACTCCTTTTTCTGCCTGGAAACCTCCAATGGAAGTTGGTTAACTCCTTACATGCCACCACTCATTTAGGGGAGAAGGCCCTCCAAAGACTACTAGAAAGGTCCTTCAGAGGAACAGGCCTCCAAGGACTATAAGGCAAGCTGTCTCCTCTTGTCCCACTTGCCAATAAAACAACCCCCAAGGAGCTTGAAGACCCCAGCTGGCCCAGCCTGTCCAACGGCATGGGACCAGGAGAGGACTGGCAGATGGACTTCACCCAGATGCCAGTTTCTCAAGTGTATCAGTACCTACTAGTCATGATAGATACATTCACAGGATGGACTGAAGGCTTTCCCACCCAGACTGAGAAGGCTGAGGAGGTGGTTAAAAAAAAAAAAAAAAACTGCTCCATGAAATCATTCTGAGATTTGGTCTGCCCAGGTCATTACAAAGTGACAATGGGACATCATTTACTTCTAAGGTCACCCAAGGGGTCTCTAAAGCACTGGGCATTACTTATTACCTCCATTGTGCCTGGAAGCCTCAGTCTCCAGGAAACCTAGAAAGAGCCAACCAATTCTTAAAATCATCAATAAAAAAGATAACCCAGGAGACCTCCCTGGGATGGAAGGAGGCTTTACCAATAGCTCTCCTCTGCACCCGTATTGCCCCTAAGGAACAGGTTGGTCTTAGTCCTTATGAGATGCTATATGGGAAATCTTTTGTTTGTGTCAATAACCTCTTCTTAGATCCAGAGGCTCAGACCCTCTAGTTTTATACCATGGCCATTGGGCAATTCCAACAAGACATACACGTGTTGGGTGTCAACCAGGACCCAAAAGATTCTAAAGAGCCACCACTATATGGTCCAGGGACTCAAGTCCTATTAAAGTCTGGAAAGATGGGTCCCCAAAGGCTCAACTCCAGCCCACATGGAAGGGCCCCTACCCTGTAATACTTTCTACCCCCACAGCAGTCAAGGTACCGGGATTCCGGGATTCACTACTCACGAGTCAAGCTGTGGAAGAAAACAGAAGAGGACACTCAATATACCTGTGAGCCCCTGGGAGATCTCAGATACCTATTCAGACTACAAATGAGTGCCATTCCAATGAATTTTTCCAAAATTAAGTTTCTGGGGATAAGATTTCTCAGGATAGCTCTGTCTCTTGAGGGGGGAACGTTAGATAGTTAGAACAGGAAAAAGGAGTCCAAAATAGACAAAGATAGAGAAACAAAAGATACTCCAACTGTTCTTATCATTTGGGAAATTATGTGGATTTTAGGAGTTCTATGCCTGGAACCAAGGACAGAGACTGTGTGTGTGTGTGTGTGTGTGTGTGTGTATTCTATAATTTCACAGGAATGGAGGAGACACACCAACTCTTAATATCCATGGCCATTGAAGTGACATACATCATTTTTAGATTTGGTCACATGAACTCAACCAATTGCAGAGGAAAATGTAGGGAAGCTGGTAGGGGTCTATTGACCATGTGTCTGCCAAGGTCAACCACCTGGACATGCAAACACGACCCCTCTGCCCCCTCCACCTGGAGCCACTCCTTTGTTGTCCTGAGCGAGCTCTGAGTTGTCCCTAATTCAGTGCAGGCCTTCGTTCTTCCAGCCCTGCACTGCCTCTCAAATAGACCCTGAGTGCTTGTCCTTCTGGTCTGCCAGGACCTGCCTTGCGGGGTCAGGACTCTCTTCTCTCAGTGAGGGCACAGCTCCTCCAGGCAGGCAGGGCAGGTTTGTGCATGTGTTTTGATCACATAACACTGTGGTTTATTTAACTTTCCAATTATTTTTCACATGAATTGCCAAGATGTTTCTCCCAAACTTAAAATTTGTTTTGTTTTGTTTTTAATTTTTATTATAGTTGATTTATAATGTTGTGTTGGTTTCCGATGTACAGCAAAGTGAATCAGTTATATATATATACATATATCTCCTTTTTTCATATTTTAAATTTTAAATCCAAAGTCCACATTCATCTTGGTTGGTATTTTATTCATTGATCTGATCTAATTCATACTTTATATTTCCTATTTTATGAAATTGCAAAAATGCTGCTTGGGCTTCCTCTGAGGCATTAGCTGAGCAGCACTACCTAAACAAGTTGGGGTGTGAGGTTGGCGTGACCTGAAAGTTCTGAACTAGTGCAGACCTACAGCCGTCACTGTGTCTGTTTCGTGACGGTCACAAATCATTCAACAATCAATCCCAGGAGTGTTCTGGGGAGCAATGCCAGGCAGACATACAGTTTCTTAGGATCTATTATAATTTCCTTTAAAAATGCTTTTCTTACTTTTTTGTTTGATTTCTACTATTCTCAATGATTCTTCAAAATCACCAAAGAAAAGGGGTTCCAAATGACATTTAGGAGCATCTTCAGAAGGCTCAGCTGTAGACTCTCTGGGCCTGGGGTCTGGGTGGTTTAAGCATCATGCTCTGCCCTGGGTTGTGCTGTTGCCTAGAAAGGACAAGGCAGAGGATGGTGAGGCAGAGGGAAACCTGATTTCCATTAAAATACGCGAGGACTGCTCCAAGGGCATAAACTGAGAAAACCGAGTATTGGAGCATTCCCAACACCACTGCATTTGACAGGTACAGAGTTTTCCAACCTACCAGCTGGGGTCCTCGGGGGCTTAATTTCCCTTGGAGCCCTGGTTCCCTCAAAGGCTCAGATGGCGTCCCCGGGCAGCAAGCCACCTGGAATTAGAAGGTAAATGACATCATGGCCAGATTCAGACAGGGGTATCTGTTCCGACCTCCCCAAACTTCATGCTCTGTATGACCCACTTGCCAAGGCAGGCATCATCGTGTCACATTTATAAATAGCTCCAAACACCTAGGGGCTTGGGGCCCCTGGACACAAAAGGAATGTCTGTCTTTCTTCAGCGGTTGCTTTGCATGAAATAAAATCAATGAGCCAAGCCCATACAAAATCGAGGATTTTCAGATCAATTCCTTTTTGAAGTTAGATTTGGGGTTTTAGGACAACAATGGTCAGCACCTGACCAGAAGTTTTCCTGGAGGCTAGGGAACTAAGTTTGGGACATGTGTAAGAACTGAGATACTGAAAAGAAGACAACTTCCAAAGAAGCTAATGGCTTGATTTCTTTGTTTCTTTCTGATCTGATGCTGCTTTCAGTCTGGTCCTCTTCGGGCATTGTGGCCAGGAGGGCGACTCTGTACCATCTCACTGATGGTGGCTGAAGGTCCCAATCTGGCTTCTCAGATCTGAAAACAAAGAAACAAAGGTGGACTTGACTGGGGGGTTCATTTGAAGAGTGGCCAGCAGAATTGATTGATTCTAACTGCCAAAATCCTTGCCCCATGGCATTCTACACAAACTCAGGCAGCTTGTAAAGTGCCCAGGACTGTGGTCTGGAACAGCAGCACTTCACCCGTGGAAGAGTGAAGGGCCTCAAAGAAGCTGAGTGCCCACTGAGTGGCCGCACGGCTGGCTTGTGTGCCCAGCAGGGGCTGCTTGCAGTCCAACCCACAGAACGTGGCAGTTCTGGGTCAGCATCGCAGTTTATCATTGACCACAGCCTCACAGGTATGAACCAGAGTGGGGGGTGGGGGGGCACCGAGGTCCAACTGCAGAGGGCAACAGATCTGCTTCTAGCCTGTCCCTTAGTCCTGTGGGAAGCGAGGGCACACCTGGGCTCGATCAGGGTGGGGAGAGGCCCCCAGAGAGGATGCGGCCACCCAGCCGAGGAGCGATGCAGGAGCCAGTGGATCCAGCTCCCAAAGAACAGGATACATCCAGTAAGGATCTTCAAGGGCACCTCTCACAGGAGCCGGAAGAAGAGTCTTGATTTCTAGATGTGCATCTGAAATTGCTTTCCTACCAGCAGGTCAGACAACTGGGTTCACTGGGCAGGAGGAGACAAGCAAACAGCATGGCTTTCCTCTCTCAGGTCCCCCAAGCCCTGACTCCTCTGTTCCCACTACAGTTAACATGTGATGGCCATCCACTTAATGAACTTGGTTCCCAAACCCACACCATGTGTCCACAAAAATACCTCCCCTTGGATCTGTCCCTTATAATCCAAGGTCCCCATAGGGTTCTGATTTCCACTCAGAGCTCAGAAACCTGAATCTGCAGGCCTCAGCAAACCTACTGCCTCCCCACCTCCCCTTCCAGCCACCACATGGATTGAAGAAATAGGAACAGTAGCCCCCAGCCTAGAAGGTGGAGTTCCCAGATATAAGTGTGAGCACCCACCTTGGAGCAAGAATCAAGGCCATGAGGGAACGCAAGTGCCTCTTGTGAACGGTGTTCCTCATCTGAGTGCCCAGGCCTAGGCTGGCTCTGAGGTCAGCTCCACAGTCCCTGCTGCCCAGGCAATGCCCAAGAAGACTCAGGAATCCATCCTTGACTAGATGTCCCAGGTCTCTGCACTGGAACAAGAGCTCCTCCAGGGAAGGTGCAGTTCTGATGATCTAGTACTGAGTCCAGGGTGTAGGAGTGGGAGAGGTGCTTTTCCCTGCACCACCAACAAGCAGGGCTCTGACTCCAGCTGGTGGTCCTATGAGTCAACTCGGTTCTGACACTCTTCACCCGGAGAGAGCATCAGGTCCCACAGGCTGAAGGCTCATCCCCACAAGACCACCCCCACTTCAGATTCCAGTCACAGGTCCAGACTGCCACCTGTGCTTCTGACCAAATGCCTATAATTTGGAGGTTCCTAGAACCCCATCCTGGGGCTTGATTAATTTGCTAGAGAAGCTCACAGAAGTCAGAGAAACATTTTACTTACTAGATTCCTGGGGTTTTTTTGTTGTTCAGTTGGCAAGTTGTGTCTGACTCTGTGGCCCTATGGACTGCAGTACATGAGGCTTCCCTTCCCTTCCATCATCTAGCTTTTCTCAAGTTCAGTCCATTGCATCAGCGATGCAATCCAACCATCTCATCCTCTGTCACCCTCTTCTCCTGCCTTCAGTTTTCCCCAGTATCAGGATCTTTTCCAATGAGTTGGCTAAGTATTGGAGCTTAGATTCAGCGTCAGTCCTTCCAATGAATATTCATGGTTAAATGGAGGAGATGCAGATGGCAAATGAGGCATGGGGAAGGACATGGAGCTTCTCTGCCCTCCATGAGGGCACCACTCTTACCAGATCACTAACTGTTCCCCAACCTGGAAGCTCTTCAGACTCTGTCTTTTTGAGTTTTATGGAGGTTTCACTCCATAGACTCTATCGATCAAGCCATGGACCACTGGTGACTGAGTCCGTCTCCAGCCCCTCTCCTTCCAGGAAGTCAGGGCATGGGGCTGAAGTTTGCAGCCCTCTATTCATGGTTGGTTCCCCTGGCAACCAGCCCCCATCTGCAGGCACTTCCAAAGGCCTCCTCACTGACATCAGCCTAGCAGTGGTGGAAAGGAGCTTTCTGTGAGTTACAGGACACCCATTTCACCTTGTGGATCAGAGGACAAGAGCCCAAGCGGAACAAAAGATGCTTCTGTGGCTCTTACTGCGCAGGAAATCCCAAGGGTTTGAAGAGCTGTGAGTCACAAACAGGGACAAAGACCAAATGAGTATTTCTCATTATGAATCACAGGGTCACAGTGTCCTTTACTCAAAGTAGCACATATTTACTAAGCACAGAGGTAGCCTTTCACTTTGGGGACCACCCCAGTCACCTTGTTCCCTATCGAGGCTGTAGGAGGGATTCTAGTGACACTTTCAGAAAGTTGTAGGTTTTGGTAAAATTTGCCAAGTGAGATATTTTAACCACAACTTTCCCAGTGCATTTCCTTTCATATATGATGGGGATGGCTGCTGGTAATTTGGGGCCTGGCTGGTGGGATGTTGAGACAGGGATACTTAAGTTAGAGTTGGGGGTGGGGGCTTATGTACTTGGTTGCCCCCATCATCACCATTCATCACATGGCTGGCTCTGACCCTGACCTCTTACCCTGCCTTCTGCTGACCAGCCAGGGTTCCGAGGCCACCGTGTAGCCCCAGGGCTGCACTGTGACCCTTACAAGCCTCACTGAGCCCAGTCCTGGGAGATGTGGAGCCACAGCCTCAAAACACGTGGTGGTGGGATTTCCCTGGTGGTCCAGAGACTAAGACCTGTGCTGCCAATGCAGGGGCTCCAGGTTCAAGCCCTGGTCAGGGAACCAGACCCCCACATGCTGGAACTAAGAGTTCACATGCCGCAACTAAAGGTCCTACGTGCCGCAACTAAGAGCCGGTACAGCCAAATAAAACTGGTCTGTGTGAATGTTAGAGATGAGTCAGTCAGCTAGTTAATATGATTATACTATTTTCCTGTATCTTGTATATTTGTGGCCTTTGTAGGCTTTTAAACTTAGAATGTACTGTTTTCTCATGCTAAATAATTTATCTTGAACCAATTTTTCAGAGTTTTGAATTCTTTTTCTTAAAGAGCCTCTTCCAAATCATGCAAGCTTCAGGCCCATGCACCCTGTGCTGACCGTGAACTTGGTCTGGCTGGCATTCTTCCAGGCTCTAGGGGTATGGCTGTGAGAAAAACAGACAAGCCCCCTGCCCCATAGGTTTGCCAGCACCCAGCACATGCCTAATAAATACTGTCTAAACCCAATCGCACCCTGGAAAGAGTCTGCCCCTTAGCAGGGCCGAGGGCTGACCCCAACCGCACTCAGTGTCATTGTGCCAGGCTTTCAGAACCACTCCTATCCCTTGAGAGTTACACGTCCAGGCTGGCTGAGCTGCCCCACCTCTACAGGGGACACAGTCTGGGAAACACTTCTCCTGAGGCTGAGCTGGTGGCCGGTGGCCGGTGGCCTGCCCTCCCCTTTGTCCTGTCCCGTGACCTGAGATATTTCCTCAGAGATGACTTTTTGTGTTTCTTGGTTTCATCTTGTTTTTTCAAACACTCAACTTCTACATTTAGGGCCCACCATTTAATATGGCAGTGTCCTTGAGAATATATCTGCTGCCTTATTATTCCCTTAAGAGAAATTCATGAGAGCAAAATCACAGAATAAGAAATTGTCATGGCTTTTGGTTTTACTTTCCCAAGTTGCTTTCTTAAAAGTCTCCAGTTTACAAGCCCCCAGCTGTGCTGGGGAGAGTGTACCTCACCACTCAGTACTGAATTGGGTGTTTACTTCTTAAATATGGCAAATTTGATATATGGTAAGTGGCAACTCTTTGCTTAAATGGTCATGACTTTGATCACTAATAGAATTAAATATTTTTCTTGTGTATTTTTTATTTTATATTCATTTGTAGTCTTTGTGCTTCTATATATTATCTGAAATTATTGTTTACACATGTCCTTTGCCTGTCTTTCTGTTGATTTTTTTTAATGTCAATTTTCTATTTTCTTAGGTAAATATTTTCTTAGGTATGAACCATTTCTCTAATTGTGGTGAGTATTTTCCCTACTGATTGTTAGAAAATGAATTTGATGGCTGCATTCCATTAGTTCTACTTCCTCCATGGCAGACAGATGGCTGACTCTAGATCCATTCAGAATACCAACTGGGGCATGAAGGGTAGTGGAGGATCTGACCTATAATGAGACGAGCACTGAAGTGTGCAAGAATTTGTCTGCTAGCACAGCACAGAGCTGGCACATCCCAAGGCCTCCCTCTCCAGGTGGGCAGCTACGCAAGGCCTGCCTGTGCCTCCTCCAGAACCCACTCCTAAAGGGTCCTTTGCATAAGGCCTTACAGGTGCTTCTGCTGGCAGTGGTGGGAGCCAACCCCCTAGGCAGGACATAGGAAGCCTTTCCTGCTCTGGCCCCTGCCTGCCTTTTCATCCTCACCTCCTTAAGCCTATGCCATCCTCAGCCTCAGCATTAGCACTGCTGGCTGCTTCTAGTTCCTTGAGTGGGAGAGACCTTCCAGCCCCGGTGTGTTTCCCTATAAGACTCCTGCTCAGCCTCCAGGGCTCAGTGCAGGCCTCGTGGCTTCAGGAAGCTTCCCTCCTGCTGCACCACCCTCATCGCACTCACGACAGGGGTTCTAAGTGCCTGTCTGTCTCTGCACTTCGCCGTGCACACCCCGATGCCAGGTGCTGCCTCCCCCTCTGCATTGCCCACCACACCTGGCAGGCACCCTGTGTATTCAAGCGGGCGGAAGCGGGTGGGGAGGCGGCTCAGGGTCTCTGTGGATCTGGCGCCGTGGAATTGCTCTTTCAAAGTGCAAGTCCTTTCACACACAAGGGGCACCATCACTGCTATGGGAGATGGTGATGACTTTAGGGTCATTATTAAAATGAAAGTAGAAATCATCCGCAGGTCCACCCTGGGCAGGCAGGCAGTTTTCGTGGAAGATAAAACCATTGGTTAAGGGTGACATTTCTCACTTGACATGAGAAATGAATATATGAAGCAAGCGTGGTGTAACTACACTCTAATTTCACTCTTTCTCTAGAGTTTGAGCAGCCGCTAGATGTAAGTGCCAAGGGGACCACACCATCTGCTCATGCGATCAGATCCCTACATGATTTGTCACCTGCAGTTTCAACTGTGGGGCCCAGTGCATGCGTGCTCTGCTGAGGGCTGGGGCAGGGCCAGGTCTGCTGTGCTCGATGCCCTGTGGGATGGTGCATCTTCTGGGAGGTGCTGTGTCCACCATGGAGGGTGCTGGCGCTGCCCCAAGGCAGCATCCTTGGTTAGCAACCAGAGCCCTGCTGGCCAGCTCTGCCCGCTTCACCAGCCTCATGCCCTCAGTGAAGGCTTGGGGGATTCCCCTCAGCCTTCCAGGGATGCTCCATGGAACAAAGTCAGGGGAGAGTCCTTCCTCACCATCTCCCCACCAATGCTTTCCTAGGTGATTTTTCTTTTAGGTGGCATTTCCCTGGAAGTCTTCTTTATGTCAAGACTTGAACTGCTGCTTATTGAAGCCATCCTACAAAGATGATCTCCTGTTTCCAGGAGTCAGAGAGCCAAAGCTGGAGGCCCAGAAAGAGAAGGCCATGCACATAGCAGCAGCACAAATCTGTGGGCCACTGTGACCCCGGCTCTGTCCCAGGCTTTGTGAGTCTTTCTGCTCCTGGAGCAGCTGCTTACCAACATCTGTCTGCAGGAACATCATTTGGGACTTTATTAATCTGTTGCTGCCAGGTATCCTCCCTAGATTTGGGCTGCTTGGGGCTTAGCCACCCGCGCCCCCACCCCCCACCAAGGGGACTCTTATGCCGATCTCTTGAGGACCCATTGGATAGAGAGAATGAACCAGAATCCAGAGGGTCAGTACTGAAACTGTGGTCCACTGACCAGCAGCACTGCCTCACCTGGAGTGTGTTAAAACGTGCAATCTCAGACCACCTAGGTCTACTGAATCAGGATCTTCATCCAAATAGGAACCTTGGGCAATACTATGCACCAAAAGAATTTAAGACACACCAACCCAACCATGGGGGAGGTGGAATTGAGATAAAGGCAAAGGAGCCCTATAAGATTCAGAAAGAAACCCAAGTCACCCTGGGGAGTGTTGGAGGCATTTGGAGGCACAAAGTGTTCGCTCCCAGGTTGAGAGTTCTCAGTCTAGGAGACAGGCAAAAGGGGTGCCTGTGTCATGTGACCCACATGATGAGCCGGGAGTGGTGTTCCCTCCAGAGTGCTGGATACTCGAGCACAAACACACAGCCCAAAGCCTGTGGCTTTGAAATCGGTGACATTCTCAAGTGGCACAAAAAGGAAAATACAGGCTGATTTTGCTTTTCATTCCAAACTCACTTGCTTATTTAGGATAGATGTCGACCTTTACATCATAAGGTCTAAACTTGTTTGGCTGAGAAGACTCCAATGTCTGTG
>NW_011494549.1:280833-286660 GCF_000754665.1 Bison bison bison
TGTTCACTTACCCAGAGCTTTTGGTGAGTTTATTTGTTATAAGATGTGGGATAATTCAGAGAGCTTATTTTTCTCACTGGCCCTTTTCCATCCATCTCTTCCTAGCCATCCCCATTCCACCACCAAACAAAACAAGAACTGTTGGATCAATTTGGGAATCGCCTTCTGCAGCTTCCTTCTAACTGTGGGATTTCATTCTGTGGACACCTGCTTCTAAATAAATACCTGTGTTTCCCTAAGAGAACTTTTGATAAATAATGTCTCCTCCACCTTTGCAATGGGATGCCCAGTTCTTGTTAAGGCTGAAGGTGAGATAAGATGACCTGAAATAGATCCTCACTCATTTCTCAGACTAAAACGAAGATTCACCGACCAAGTCTCATTCCTCTTTGCCACCTCCTTAAAAACTAGTTTCCTAATAGGGAATCAACACTGGAAGGAGAAAAAGTGAGAGTTCAGGCTTCAGTGGGACCCCAGCTGAGGCTGTTCTATGACCCTGAGGATAGATCTCAAGGTAGCCAAATGGACCTCTGGCCATAGGGCCTTCTTGGACTCTGGATATTGTAACCTGGGGCCATTTTTGTGGACATAGTTGTCACTCGCAGTAACATCCAAAACGCCCGAGACCAGGACCGTCCTGTTGAGGAGGCAGGTCTAGGTATGCTGCTTACCCTCCACCTATGCCCTGGAAGAGTAAAACCACATGGTGCCTGGAAAGGGAGGCTGCGCTCCCCCACCACAGCCTTCCTGGTGCAGGCCAGCAGCCAAGGGTGATCAAGAGTGTGGAAGGCAAGGCTAGGGGACCAGGAATTCTCAGGCTGGGTTTTCCTTTCTCTTTAAAATAATATGGTGTGTTCTTTCTCTGTAGGGAGACTCTGGGAGCACTTTTTGCAAATGAATTCAAGGAAAATAGCTTGAAGCAGTTAGGCCTTCCACTTAGAATGACTTGCAAGGAAATAGGCCACCCACAGTCTGTAACCAATAATAACCCTCCGTTTTCTTCCCCGAATAAGGACAGTGCCCCCAGGTGAGGCGATGCTATCATAACTTCCAGGAAGCATCGTTACTTCTTGAATATTTGCTTTTTGTTTTCCAGGTAGATTCTCCGTGGGGAATTCTGAAATGCAGGAGACACACACAGAGAACAAAAAAGCAGGTGAAGAAAGGAGATGCTGCATCTCAAGCAGCACTTTCTCTGCCTCCTTATGGAGCAAAACAGACCCAGTCCTTTCCCCAATATTTAAGCCCCATTGCACACCCCTGCCCCAAAGGATTAAAGGATGGTTCACTGGAGAAGGAAACGGCAACTCACTCCAGTATTCATGCCTGGAAAATCCCATGGACCGAGGAGCCTGGTGGGCTACACTCCATGGGGTCGCAGAGTCGGACATGACCGAGCGACTTGTGTGTGTGTGTGTGTGTGTTAAAAAAAAAAAAAAAAAAAAGGATGGTTCAGAGTATTGACAGCCCTGAGTGACCCCTACCCTGTGCCAAGCAGTGGGGACCTTGAGTCAGATGAATCCAGATCACAGAAACATCTGAGAATCAGTTTCCAGAATGTGGGGTGGGAAGAGGGTTCATCTTGCCTCCGTTGGAGTGAAAGTGTTAGTTGCTCAGTTGTGTCTGACTCTTTGCAACCCCATGGACTGTACCCACAAGGCTCCTCTGTCTGTGAATTCTCCAGGCAAGAATGCTGGAGCAGGTTGCCATTTCCTTCTCCAGGGGATCTTCTCGACCCAGGGACTGAACCGCAGTCTCCTGCTTTGGCAGGGGGATTCTTTACCATCTGGGCCACCAGGGAAGCCTGTTGGGTTGAGATGCTCCCTTGGTCTTTTTCCATCCCTCTCTATCCCACTACCCCATCTGTAACTCCAGTTTGTTCATGCACAGGAGGGAGAACTCTGACCACTCCACTCCCATATTGCACTCCGAGAAAGCTGAGGCCCACATGGGCCCAAGGAAAGGACTCATTTTTTCCACATGCCCTGGCACATGAGGACCCAGAAGCTACAGGAAAGGTGCCTGAGGAAGCGGCAGGCTGGGTGGGGACCCCCATGGAACTGGATCGAAGACTGGAGGCTGTGTGACCAGAACCTGCTCAAGGAAGATGTCAGGAGCATCTCTGAGTTAGCCTCCAGGTACGCCAGGGAGAGGCTAATCCCCAGCCCTCCTGGCTTAACTTCAGCCCAAGTAAGAAGGACATGAGTAATTTTCTCTCTATACACCCACTCAATCACTTACCACCAGATTGTTTACTCTTAGGGCAACAAATTATACTCAGCCCACCTACTCAGGACACACTGACCTGGCTGGTGCGGAGAAGTTCTGCCCCTTGCCCCTGCACCCAAGGATGGATATAAAGACAGGTAGGCAAGTGTTGAAGGGGTGGATGATGGCATGGGTGGCTGGAGGAAGAGGAGGAGAGGAGAGGTAGAAGGAGATGGGTAATGAGGAGCAAGTTTTACCTCCAGCAGGGCTCAGAGATATGTATCTGCAGAATTGGAACAAGCCACCTGGGGATTAAAGAGCAGGATGAAGCATCAATTATAACCTCCCTTGGCACTGCCTCTTGACATGTGACACAGGCCTGGGATTGCCCTTATGCTGGCCTCTGCCGGACACTAGTGCTCCCATTAGTGGCGGGAGGCAGGGGGCCTGGAGAGGACCACAAACCCCAGGCATTCTCCGGCACCAGTCAGGTCCTCCTCCTACATATAATGAGCAGGGTGGACTGAGTAGCTTCTGAAACCATTCTAGTTTTAAGATTTTGTGGTTCTGGATCTGAGCAATTTGATACTGATTGATGATTCACACTCAAATCCTAAAGGTAATTGTAGTCTAGGATGCCCCATTAAGTGTCAGGTAAGTAAAACAATTATTTACCCTCAAAGTTCAGCATTAAGCAACAACTGCTAGTGGAAAATACTTTTAATACCTTTATTATCTCTGCAAACCCAAATCGGATGGGAAAGAAAAGAAGAATGGCTGCTTCATCAGAGGGAGAGCAGCACGATGGGGTGAAGGCCTGCCTAGCAGGCCCTGCCTACACCTTTCTTACCAGTGCCTGGCATGTGCTAGAGGCTCCATCAATGTTTGTTGAATTAAATTGACTTGAATGAAACACCCCTACATATTTTTTAGTGCTTGTTAGAGATTGATAGTTCTCTCTTTAAATCATTCCCTTTTCTATGTTTATAGAATTCCCACTTTTTTGAGCACGTGACTACTCAGATTAAAAACTGCTTTTCTTAGTCATCCTGAAAACAATACGTATTGACCAAGATTTGCCCAATGAGGTGTAAATGGCAGTATCCACCTGGAAGCCTCCAGGAACTTCCAAAGAAGACAGCTAGGCATATCCTGTGTTGTCCTCCTTCCCACTAGCTAAATGTGTGTGTGATGACTGGACCTGGGCAGCCATGTTGGACCAGAAAGTGATCGTGTGAAATGAGACCGCATAAAGCAAGAGAAGAGTTCTGGGTGCGTGAGGACCTTGTGGAGTTGTGGAGCCACACCTCCAGTTCTACACTGTCTCCTCGCAGGGTTTTATAGGAAAGAGAAATACTTTTCTGTCTTGTTTAAGTCACTGATATTTTGTCTGTTACTCCAAAGTGCTGCACAAGGTCTTTGATGCCTAAAAATCCTCAGTAGTGTTTACTGAATGAATAAATGCCACAGCAATAATGTTCATTATGGAAAATTAATTAAAATGAGAAAACACAGACAAACTGTTTTCCTATAAGGACAAAAGAGAAACTCTGAGACTCATTTGAGTCTTGCCTATAGCTAATAATCAATAACTGGTATTAGTTGGAGTGAAATAGCTATTTTACTAAACACAAAAACATCTTACAGTGACTTCCCTAGTATCTGTGAGCTCAACCATGAAAAAGAACATAATTTTTCCATGAAAATGCTTACTTTTGTCTTGAGCCCCTATTTTCTCTCAATAGCAAAAATAAGTTCTTATTTCCAGACAAGCTCTGTTTGTGACTATGGAGCCATTTCAGGTTTTAGGTTCAGATGTCTCTCCCCTGCTCAACACTGGGGAAGAGCCAAGGCTCTGGGGGACCCAGAGAAGTGCTGCAGGTGTGGACAGAGGTGCTGGCCAAAGTCCATCTCTGCCCACGTGGCCTGTAATGGGGCCCTCATTCTCACGCCTAGCACCCCCACAGCCCTGCCATGGTCCTGGATGCCACATCCTCGCTCTCTAAGTGTCTATCCCCACCACCACCACCAGAATCATGATTCTTCCCCAGGTCCCCTGGTCTCTAAATGACTATCCCCACCACACCAGAACCATGATCCTTCCACAGAACCTGTGATCTCTGAGTATCTATTCCCACTGCAGAAGAACCATGATCCTTCCCCAGGTACTCGGCTCTCTTTTTTTTTTTTTTTAATTAAAAAAAATTTTTTTTCCACCACAGGTATACATGTGTTCCCCATCCTGAAGTCTATCCCCACCTCCACCAGAACCATGATTCTTCCCCAGGTACCCTGCTCTCTGAGTGTCTTTCCCCACTACCAGCAGAACCATGATCCTTCCCCAGGTCCCCAACGCTGAGTATCTATCCCCACCCACACAAGAACCATGATCCTTTCCCAGGTCCCCAACTCTGTACGCATCTATCCCCACGCCCACCAGAACCATGATCCTTCCCCAGGTCCCATCTCTTTGTGTCTATCCCCACCCCCAGAAGAACCATGATCCTTCCCCAGGTCTCCTTATCTCCAAGTGTCTATCCCCATGCCCACCCGAATGATGAATCTTCTCCAGATCCCTGGCTCTCTGAGTGTCTATCCCCAGACCCATCAGAATGATGATCCTTCCCCAGGTCCCTGATCTCTAAATGTCTATCCCCATCCCCACCAGAACCACGATTCTTCACCAGCTCCCTGCTCTCTAAGTGTCTATCACCACCCCCACCACACCATGATACTTCCCCAGGTCCCCTGCTTTCTGAGTGTCTATCCCCACCCTCACCAGAACCATGATCCTTCCCCAGGTCCCATCTCTTTGTGTCTATCCCCACCCCTAGAAGAACCATTAGCCTTCCCCAGGTCCCCTGATCTCTAAGTGTCTATCCCCATGACCACCCGAATGATGAACCTTCCCCAGGTCCCCTGCTCACAGAGTATCTATCCCTACCCCCGCCATAACCATCATCCTTCCCCAAGTCCCTGTTCTTTGAGTATCTATCCCCAGGCACACCAGAACCATGGTCTTACCACAGGTCCCAGCTCTCTGAGTGTCTATCCCCACCCTACCAAAACCATGATCCTTCCCCAGGTCCCATCTCTCTGTGTCTATCCCCGCCCCCACCAGACCATGATCCTTCCCAGGTCCCCTGCTCTCTAAGTATCTATCCCCAGGCTTACCAGAACCAGGATCCTTCCCCAGGTTCCCAGCTCTCTGAGGGTTTATCCCACCCCCACCAGAACCATGATCTTTCCCCAGGTACCCGGCTCTCTGAGTATCTGTCTCCATCCCCACCAGAACCATGATCCATCCCTAGGTCACAGCCTCTCTGAGTATCTATCCACACGACCATCAGAACCATGATCCTTCCCCAGGTCCCTGCTCTCTGAGTATCTATCTTAACCCCCACCAGAACCATGATCCTTCCCAGGTCCCCAGCCCTGAGTATCAATCTCCACCCTGATGAAAACCATATCCTTCCCAGGTCCCCAGCTCAGAGTATCTATCCCCATCCCCACCAGCACCATGATCCTTCCCCAGGTCCCTGGCTCTCTAAGTGTCCACCCCAACTGCCACCAGAATCATGATCCTTCCCCAGGTCCCGGCTCTCTGAGTGTCTATCCC
>NW_011494549.1:286760-286956 GCF_000754665.1 Bison bison bison
TAACCCCCACCAGAACCATGATCCTTCCCCAGGTCCCGGCTCTCTGAATGTCTATACCACCCCCAACAGAACTGTGATCCTCTCCCAAGTACCCGGCTCTCTGAGTATCTGTCTCCATCCCCACCATAACCATGATCCATCCCCAGGTCACAGCCTCTCTGAGTATCTATCCACACAACCATCAGAACCATGATCC
>NW_011494549.1:287056-292292 GCF_000754665.1 Bison bison bison
TCTGAGTATCTATCCCCATCCCCACCAGCACCATGATCCTTCCCAGGTCCCCAGATCTCTAAGTGTCCATCACCACCCCAACCAGAAGCATGATCCTTTGCCAGGTCCCCACCTCTCTGTGTATCTATATCCACCCCCACCAGAACCATGATCCTGCCCCAGGTCCCCTGTTCTCTGAGGATCCATCTCCACACCCACCAGAACCATGAACCTACCTCAGGTCTCAGCTCCCTGAGTGTCTATCCCACCCCCACTGGAACCATGATCCTATCCCAAGTCCCCACCTCTCTGAGTATCTATCCCACCCACACAAGAACCATGTTCCTTCCCCAGGTCCCCTACTCTCTGAGTGACTATCCCCACCCCCAACAGAAATATGAACCTTCCCCAGGACCCCTGCTCTCTGAGTGTCTACACCCACCCTCACCAGAACCATGATCCTTCCGCAGGTCCCTGCTCTCTGAGTATCTATCCCCAGGCACACCAGACCATGATCAATCCCCAGGTTCCCAGATCTCTACCCTCTGTCTATCCCCACCACCACCAGAACCAAGATCCTTCCCCAGGTCCCATCTCTCTCTATCTATACCCACCCTCACCAGACCATGATCCTTCCCCAGGTCCCGGCTCTCTGAGTGTCTATCCCCACCCCCACCAGAACCATAATCCTTCTGCAGGTACCCAGCTTTCTGAGTATCTATCCCCATCCCCACCAGAACCATGATCCTTCCCCAGTTCACCGGTTCTCTGAGTATCTATCCACACCCTCACTGGAACCATGAAACCTCACCAGGTCCCTGCTCTCTGAGTATCTATCACCACTCCCACGAAAACCATGATCTTTCCCCAGGTCCCCGCCTCTCTGAGTGTCTATCCTCAACCCCACGAGAACCATCATCCTTCCCCAGGACAGCGTCTCTCTGAGTATCTCTTCCCACCCCCACCATAACCATGATCCTTCCCCAGGTCCCTGGCTCTCCTAGTGTCTATTCCCACCCCCACCATAACCATGATCCTTCCACAGGTGCCTGCTCTCTTTCTGTCTATCCCCACCACACCAGAACCCTGATCCTAACCCAGGTCCCTGCTCACTAAGTGTCTATCCCCATGCTCCAACAGAACCGTGATCCTTCAACAGGCCCCTGCTCTCTAAGTGTCTATCCCCACCCCTACCAGAACCATGATCCTTCCCCAGGTCCCTGCTCTCTGAGTGTCTATCCCCACCCCCCACCAGAACCATGATCCTTCCTAGGTCCCAGGCTCTGAGTATCTATTCCCACCCCCAAAAGAACCATGATCCTTCCCCTGGTCCACTGTTCTCTGAATATCTAGCCCACCCCCAACCAGAACCATGATCCTTCCCCAGGTCCCCTGCTCACTAAGTGTCTATCACCACACCCACCAGAACCATGACCCTTCTGCAGGTCCCTGCTCTCTGAGTGTCTATCAACACCCCCACAATAACCATGATCCTTGCCCAGGTCACTGTGTCTCTGAGGATCTATCCCCACGCCCACCAGAACCATGATCCTTGCCCAAGTACCCAGCTCTCTGAGTATCTATCCCCACCTCCAACAGAACCATGATCCTTCCCCAGGTCCCTGCTCTCTGATTATCTATCCCCACCCCGACCAGAACAATGATCCTTCCCCAGGTCCCCTGCTCACTAAGTTTCTATCCCCATAACCACCAGAACCATGATCCTTCTCCAGATCCCCTGCTCTCTAAGTGTCTGTCCCAACCCCTGCCTGACGATGACCCTTCTCCAGATCCCCTGCTCACTAAGTGTCTGTCCCAACCCCTGCCTGACGATGATCCTTCTCCAGATCCCCTGCTCTCTGAGTATCTATCCTCAACTCACCAGAGCCATGAATCTCCTCAGGTTCCCTGCTCTATGAGTGTCATTCCCCACCTCCGCCAGATCCATGATGCTTCCCTAGATCCCTGCTCTCTGAGTATCTATCCCCACCCCCACCAGAACCATGATCCTTCCCCTGCTCTCTAAGTGTGTATCCCCACCCCCACCAGACCACGATACTTCCCCAGGTCCCCCTGGCTCTCTCAGCACCTCTTGGACCTCCTGGGGTCTCAGCACCTTTCCCTGATCCACCCTGAACTCCATAGCCTTGGCTACCCAAAGACCCTGATTAGATGCTGTTCTGAGCCCTGGTCCATGCTGGCTCCTTCTTAGGGCACAGATTCCAGTGCTCGGTGGCCCCCCAACTTATATAGGTGTCATTATGACTCATTTGGCCTGTGTGTGCCTGACACAGAATTCCTTTTTAGAGACTCACAGCTTCAGTGGCCGTTCCTGCTACACTGTGTGCTCAGTCACTCAGCCATGTTCAGGCTCTTCACAACCCCACAGATAATAGCCCCCCTGTCCCCTCTGTCCATGGGATTATCCCAGCAACAATACTGGAATTGGTTGCCGTTTGCTCCTCCAGGGGATCTTCTCCACCCATGCAACATACCTGCATTTCCTGTATTGGCAGGTAGACTCTTTACCATCAAGCCACCTGGGAAGCCCCTGCTTGCTACACTACCATCTAAATGGAATAACTTTCTTCCCTGTAGCCCAGAAAATAAGCCTTCCTTCTCTCATTCTGTGGTGGAGAGATTGGGCTAAAAGGTATTCTTTCAGTTGTCATTTCTAAATAAATGTCATGCACTCAGCTCTCCACTGTGATCCTTCTGGTTCCCTCAGCCCACCCAAAGGCTAGACTCCTGTCATTTGAAATCCTTAGCTTTCAAGACACTCCCTCTGCTATGAGTTTTACAAGCCTGTTTTATTTAGAGTCAAGGCTAAGGGTTTGACTCCATTTTCTTTCTCTGGACTTGACCTCTAATGTTAGAAAATAAGGTCATGGGATAGAAAGGAATACCAAGAATAATAATGATCAGTTAGTATTTCAAATGTTTTCTTGCTACTTATGATAAGATCTACTAAGGCTTGGAAGGTACTCAATGGTGAAGCAAAAGACCCCCAAAGAATCACAAAGAAATCAAGTTCTTCCAGAGCTATGAATTCTGTGGATCTGCCCCATCCTGACCTTTAGTTTCTAAGCCTCTTTCAGTCAGTTTTTTATCACTTGCTGCTGAAAGCATCCTAACTGATACCAAGGCATTCAGTTGTGGATTTGCCTTTGAGGCTTTGCTTACACCATGACAAAACATCCTCTTTAAGAGGACTCACAGGAGATAATTACCTCTGGCCTCAATTTTATGAATAACTGCGCTTCTGATCAACTGTCTCTTTTTTTCTCCTTGGATGCCAAAAATCACTGTTGTAAGACTGTGCCAGAGATTTGTTTTAGTCAGGTCTGGTAAGACACACAGACATGGAAACATCTGTCACAAAGGAAGAATTTTTGCACTCTCACAGGTCCCTGGAAATGAGATGCAGGGCCATACAGGGAAGCCCCATGGTCAGCCAGGAGACTGAGGGAGTGGGAAAAATTCAGCCAAGAGCCTTTATGATAGTTTCCACAAAAAAGGTAAGGAGAGGTAGAGTAAGCAGATTTAATATTGGCTAATTCGATTTTGAATAATTGAGTTTGAATAATCTCAGTGAGTTTGGGGACATAGGTGTCTGCTACCTGACCCTGGATGATCAGGGCAGGGGGATCTTGGCCCAGAGTATGAGAGCCCCTTAGCCATTGGTTGGTTTGCATTTGAAAAGTGCCTGAAGGCCAGTTGTTTACCATCTCTGCTCAGTCACGTCCAACTCTTTGCAACTCCATGGCCTATAGCCTGCCAGGCTCCTCGGTTCATGGAGTTTTTCAGGCAAGAATATTGGAGCGTGTTGCCATTTCCTCCTTCAGGGTATCTTCCTGACCCAGCAATCAAACACACATTTCCTGCATGGGCAGGTGCATTTTTTACCACTGTGCGCCTGGGAAGCCCAGCCTATCTCTAATTGTTTACTGTCTCTGGTCCTGGGAGGGAAGTGGTCGTCACAAGGTCATCAAGGCCCCAAGACATCAAAGCACTAGAATACAAAGACATGATTAGTACATATATATACTAACTCATCCTTCTCTCTTTGTGTAAAATGTTACTAAGCTCAGAATTAAATTTACAGTTCATTTGTCTAATTAATCTTACTGCTATACTTATCTTAGATTTCCACCTTCCATGGTCCTTTTGCTTTGCTTATTTGTTTTTATCTTTTATAATCTTGTATCAGTTCAGTTCAGTCACTCAGTCATGTCCAACTCTGCGACCCCGTGAATCGCAGCACTCCAGGCCTCCCTGTCCATCACCAACTCCTGGAGTACACCCAGACTCACGTCCATCGAGTCAGTGATGCCATCCAGCCATCTCATCCTCTGTCGTCAGCTTCTCCTCCTGCCCCCAATCCTCCCAGCATCAGAGTCTTTTCCAATGAGTCAACTCTTCCCATGAGGTGGCCAAAGTACTGGAGTTTCAGCTTCAGGATCATTCCTTCCAAAGAAATCCCAGGGCTGATCTCCTTCAGAATGGACTGGTTGGATCTCCTTGCAGTCCAAGGGACTCTCAAGAGTCTTCTCCAACACCACAGTTCAAAAGCATCAATTCTTCGCTGCTCAGCATTCTTCACAGTCCAATTCTCACATCCATACGTGACCACAGGAAAAACCATAGCCTTGACTAGACGAACCTTTGTTGGCAAAGTAATGTCTCTGCTTTTGAATATGCTATCTAGGTTGGTCATAACTTTCCTTCCAAGGAGTAAGCGTCTTTTAATTTCATGGCTGCAGTCACCATCTGCAGTGATTTTGGAGCCCAGAAAAATAAAGTCAGCCACTGTTTCCATTGTTTCCCCATCTATTTCCCATGAAGTGATGGGACCAGATGCCATGATCTTCGTTTTCTGAATGTTGAGCTTTAAGCCAACTTCTTCACTCTCCACTTTCATTTTCATCAAGAGACTTTTTAGTTCCTCTTCACTTTCTGCCATAAGAATGATGTCATCTGCATATCTGAGGTTATTGATATTTCTCCTGGAAATCTTGATTCCAGCTTGTGCTTCTTCCAGTCCAGCGTTTCTCATGATGTACTCTGCATATAAGTTAAATAAGCAGGGTGACAATAGACAGCCTTGACGTACTCCTTTTCCTATTTGGAACCAGTCTGTTGTTCCATGTCCAGTTTGAACTGTTGCTTCCTGACCTGCATACAGATTTCTCAACAGGCAGGTCAGGTGGTCTGGTATTCCCATCTCTTTCAGAATTTTCCACAGTTTATTGGGATC
>NW_011494549.1:292392-316896 GCF_000754665.1 Bison bison bison
ACATATTGCTGAAGCCTAGCTTGGAGAATTTTGAGCATTACTTTACTAGCGTGTGAGATGAGTGCAATTGTACGGTAGTTTGAGCATTCTTTGGCATTGCCTTTCTTTGGGATTGGAATGAAAACTGACCTTTTCCAGTCCTGTGGCCACTGCTGAGTTTTCCAAATTTGCTGGCATATTGAGTGCAGCACTTTCACAGCATCATCCTTCAGGATTTGATATAGCTCAACTGGAATTCCATCACCTCCACTAGCTTTGTTCATAGTGATGCTTTCTAAGGCCCACTTGACTTCACATTTCAGGATGTCTGGCTCTAGGTCAGTAATCACACTATCGTGATTATCTGGGTCGTGAAGATCTTTTTTGTACAGTTCTTCTGTGTATTCTTGCCATCTCTTCTTAATATCTTCTGCTTCTGTTAGGTCCATACCATTTCTGTCTTTTATTGAGCCCATCTTTACATGAAATGTTCCCTTGGTATCTCTAATTTTCTTGAAGAGATCTCTAGTCTCTCCCATCCTGTTGTTTTCCTCTATTTCTTTGCATTGATCACTGAAGAAGGCTTTCTTATCTCTTCTTGCTATTCTTTGGAACTCTGCATTCAGATGCTTATATCTTTCCTTTTCTCCTTTGCTTTTCGCTTCTCTTCTTTTCACAGCTATTTGTAAGGCCTCCCCAGACAGCCATTTTGCTTTTTTGCATTTCTTTTCCATGGGGATGGTCTTGATCCCTGTCTCCTGCACAATGTCACGAACCTCTTTCCATAGTTCATCAGGCACTCTATCTATCACATCAAGGCCCTTAAATCTATTTCTCACTTCCACTGTATAATCATAAGGGATTTGATTTAAGTCATACCTGAATGGTCTAGTGGTTTTCCCTGCTTTCTTCAATTTAAGTCTGAATTTGGTAATAAGGATTTCATGATCTGAGCCACAGTCAGCTCCTGGTCTTGTTTTTGCTGACTGTATAGAGCTTCTCCTTCTTTGGCTGGATCTTGTATAAACCATCATAAATCTTTTCTGGAACAAGAAAGTGTACAAACAAACATTTCAGTCTCTTGTAAGGACTTTCATACAAATTACTATATGAATGAAAAGTGAAAGTCGCTCAGTCGTGTCCAACTCTGCAACCCAGGCCATAATATTGGAGTGGTTAGCTGTTCCCTTCTCCAAGGGATCTTCCCAACCCAGGGATCAAAGCCATGGATCTCCCACATTGCGGGCAGATTCTTAACCAGCTGAGCCACAAGGGAAGCCAAAGAATACTAGGGTAGGTAGCCTATCCCTTCTCCAGGAGATCTTCCCAATCCAGGAATGGAACTAGAGTCTCCTGCCTTCCAGGCAGATTCTTTACCAACTGAACTATCAGGGAAGCCCAATGAGAACAAAAGCATACAGCAATTTTATAAGGAATCTGAACTCTACAGAACACTGCCCTGCAACTGGATCATGAACATAACCTCCTAGTGTACAGGCCATGATATGTATTTCTTATACATTTTATAAAAATACTTTTGCTTGTGAATTTAGCAGAATGCTTGGCATAAGGAGGGTTTCCTTTCTTGAAGGGCTCTCTGAAGAAATGGGAATGGCAGTTTTCCTTTCCTCTGGATAAATTTCCCTATAATAAGCAAGTGGAGGCCTTTGGATTCATCTGCTGCTGCTGCTGCTAAGTCGCTTCAGTCGTGTCCAACTCTGTGTGACCTCATAGACGGTAGCCCACTAGACTCCCCCATCCCTGGGATTCTCCAGGCAAGAACATTAGAGTGGGTTGCCATTTCCTTCTCCAATGCGTGAAAGTGAAAAGTGAAAGGGAAGTCACTCAGTAGTGTCCAACTCTTAGCGACCCCATGGACTGCAGCCCACCAGGCTCCTCTGTCCATGGAATTTTCCAGGCAAAAGTACTGGAGTGGGGTGCCATTGCCCTCTCCATTGGATTCATCTAGTTACACTTAAATCTACCTCAGAAATAAGAACATTCTTCTCAACAGCAAACTCTTGTTTGGAGCACATGACTTGGAGGCCTTAAAAAGACTCAGTCATAATGATTGGCAGGTGTTGGAAGCTTTCTTGCCTGTTATCACTTGCACATGACCAACAGGCTCTTTAAGGGTGGCCTGACCTATCTCACACCTGAGAAAACAGGCTGGAGGCTTTAGCATCCTGCACTTAGGACCAGGATCACAACCCAGGCATCTGTGCCTTTAACCCCTAGGTAGCTGCCTGGGTACAAGGGACAGCCAGAACAATTTTAGGTGAAAGTGACAGAAACCCAAATGAAACTGAAGTGAAACAAAGATGGGAAGGAAGTAAATTCTCATTACTGATACCACACAGGGCTCTGTGGGGCTCCTGGGCACGAGGCCTTTGTATCCCCCATTTCTTTAATTATAGGAAACAATGTTCATTCAGCCTCCGTGACCTTCCCTGAGTTACAAGAGGCAGATTCAAACAGTGGTTAATCAGGGGAAGGAGGTGACGGGAGACCAAGAAGAAACAAATGATCTAGAGCAGCTTTGCAGCACAGTCCTATTTCCCCATCAACAAGTACATACAACAAAATCTTTGAGCTGTTTTTCAGCTACCTGAAACCCTCCAGGTGGGAGAAGTTAACAATCAGAGATGGTATGCTGCCCACAAGCATGTAGACCCCAGAGAAGTTGGACCTGAAGGTTGATGCTGCTGACTCCTACTTACCTTACCACCAACCCATCAGAAGAATGTCCACAAGCTGATCATGACTTCTTTGAACCGTTACTATGAAACTTGTCACTATCTTCCCCAGGTTGGGACACTTGGTTTGAAGGATGAGCTCACTCTGTCCCCCTTTGCCTGACAAAGCAAGAAAGCTTTCCTTTTCTACTTCCCCCCAAAACTCTGTCTCTGAGATTTGATTTGACACCAGTAAACAGAGAAACTGATCTTTTGGCATCATTACTCAAGCAATGGGAAGGGGTACAGGTATAGGCTGGGTCTTCAGACCCAAACCCAGCACTTCCAACCTGTCTCTCTGTCTCCCAACTCCTTCTCTGGGTGTGTGGGGCCCTAGCCACACAGGACTCCCACCCAGATCTGGGATGCCCAGATCCTACAGAAGCAGCCCCATCTCTGCCCTCTGCAAACCAGCCTGAGTGAGGGCTCTCCCTGGACCATTTGATCACGGGTTCATCCAGGACTGAGTGCTATTTCTGGCTCATCCTGGGTCATGTGCCTGGTCCTGGTTTGTGGGGATGGGGGAGTACAACAATGTGAATGATAGTGCTGGGCAGCATCGACAGCCAGTCCCCAGGAAGACAGAAGGGTGTGGACAGATGTCTACCACAAAGCGTCCAGGCATCTCAGCATCCTGTGCCTGTGCAGCAGTGCCTTCTCCCTGGAGGCATGCACAGCAGTTCTCTTGCCCCAGGGAAGCCTCCATGCTGGGAAAGTCAGCACTAAGGCTGAGCAGCAGGGATGTGGCAGGTGTTCTGCTGGCAGCCCCCTGCCATGGTGAGAAAGCTTCTGTTATGATGTGATGTAGGCGTGATACAGGCAGCTGCCACAGGTCGCTTAGAACCATGAGTTTTGACATTGAACCAGAAACACATTGAGGGTACGGCTCTCCGGCTCTCCGTCAGAGCTGAGAGGCTGCCTGCACAGCTTCCTCTAGGGAGGGCAGTCTCCAGGGTCCAGGAGGGCTGATGGAAAGCAGGCACATAGTTACAGCACAAGCCTGGATTTGCGGTGCAGAGGTGGTTTCAGTTACATATGGCTGTTCCAGGGATCAGGCCACGCATCTCCGTATTTCCTTCCAAATACACGGATGCTGACAAATGGCCCTAGGTGGTGGAGACTTGGTTTGAAAGTCACCAAAGTCCCCCAGGACCACAGCAATATCTCCTCGCCCACCTGCAATCCCAGGGCTAGGTGCTCCTGTAAAGAAATGAAGCTGAGCACAGTCTATTGCATGAAATACACATGGGCCAAGTGAGGTAGATCTGTGATCAGGCTTCCAATGAGGCTAGTTCCCTTGAACTAGCTGGTTCTGATGCTGGTTTCCCATGGAAAGAGGGTGCCAGCCCTGGGGTGCAGCCGTGGTAGAGCTGACACTGGGGCTCTGGGCCCCGTAGATGTTCCACATAGCTCTAGAAAGAGGGACATGTATGGCTTTTCAAAACTGTGAGATCAAATTCATTGATTCTATCTGTCAAGGCTAGGTTCAGAGGCAAAAAGTACTTCAAAATGAAAAAAAAAAATTATTTGCAAAAATAAGCGAGGGAATCATACATCAATAAAACCGATAAAAAAATCGAACAATATCTAACCCCCATAAGATCATCATTTTACATATATCTGTTCATGGTGGGAAAAGATCAGCTCCTTACATCCTGATGTTGTGTACAGCCTCAGACATTAACCCAAAGCCAGGATGATGTGGCTCCTGCTGAGAGTCCTGGATTACAGGAAATGCTCAAGATTTTGTTCTTTGCAGAAACCAAAACTAGACAGAGTGGCTGTATTATTTTTCTTTTGTATGAAGTGCTTTTTCTCCCTACTTGTGGGAAATAAGCTACACAGTGATAACAGAGCTGAATCAAGTGCTGATTTCCTCACGATGAACTTTATTTACATTCTGATCCATTTCTCCTTATTACAGTACCATCCAAACCCTTCAAAGATGTAATCGAAATCAGTATCACCCCTAAGAGTGATCAGGAAGTTCCTAGCATGGTGAGGAAAAGTGGCTTCAACAAACATGACAAGTGTCATTTCACATTGAAGAAGTTAGACAAAGTAGGGCCCAAGTTGCTTCATTCTATTTCTTTCTGTTTTTTTTTCTTATTTCCTGAACACACTCTGAGACACATGGATCTTTACATCTGTTGATCTTGATGAAGCAGAATATCCTGAAATGTCATTCTTCTCAGCACGTCCTCTCTATTCTGTGACTCTTTCATTGTTCAGGAGGCTGCTGTTTGATGCATCAAGAAAGGCTGAGTATCTTTGGCTTTGATTTCTAACTTTGGTTTTGTGTTGGGTTTTTTTAGCATAGTTTTTAATTTTTAAAATTTTTAAATTAATTTTTATTGGAGTATAGTTGATTTACAATGTTGTGTTAGTTTCTGCAGTACAGCAAAGTGAATCAGTTGTGCATACACATGTATCCACTCTTTTCCTGTATAGGTCATTATAGAGCATTGAGTAGAGTTCTCGATGCTATCCAGTAGGTCCTCATTAGTTATCTATTTTGTATAGAACAGTGCATATACATCCAACTGAACCTCCCAGTTTTATGCCTCACCTTCTTTCCCCTTTGGTAACCATAGGTTGTTTCCTATATCTGTGACTATTTCTGTTTTGTAAATAAGTCCACCTGTACCATTTCTTAGATTCCACAAATAAGTGGTATCATATGATATTTGTCTTTCTCTGTCTGACTAACTTCAGTCAGTATGATAATCTCTAGGTCCGTCCATGTTGCTGCAAATGGCATGATTTCATTCTTTTTATGGCTGAGTAATATTTCTGCTAAAGCTGAAACTCCAGTACTTTGGCCACCTCACGCGGAGAGTTGACTCATTGGAAAAGACTCTGATGCTGGGAGGGGTTGGGGGCAGGAGGAAAAGGGGATGACAGAGGATGAGATGGCTGGACGGCATCACCAACTCGATGGACGTGAGTTTGAGTGAACTCTGGGAGTTGGTAATGGACAGGGAGGCCTGTCGTGCTGTGATTCACGGGGTCACAAAGAGTCAGACACGACTGAGCGACTGAACTGAACTGAACTGAATATTTCATTGTATATATGTACAGCTTCTTTACCCATTCCTCTCCAATGGACATTTAGGTTGCTTCCATGTCTTGACTATTGTAAACAGTCCTGCAGTAAACATTAGTGTGGAAATAGTGACAGATTCTATTTTCTTGGGCTCCAAAATCACTGCCGACAGTGACTGCAGCCATGAAATTAAAAGATGCTTGCTCTTTGAAAGGAAAGCATTGACAAACCTAGTCAGTATATTAATAAGCAGAGACATCACTGTGCTGACAAAGGTCCATATAGTCAAAGCTATGGTTTTTCAGTAGTCATGTACAGATGTGACAGTTGGACCATAAAGAAGGCTGAGCACAAAAGAATTGATGCTTTCAAATTATGGTGCTGGGAAAGACTCTTGAAAGCACCTTGGACTGCAAGAATCAAACCAGTCAATCTTAAAGGAAATCACTCCTGAATATTCACTGGAAGGACCGATGCTGAAGCTGAAGCTCCAATACTTTGGACACCTGATGCAAAGAGCCGACTCATTGGAAAAGACCCTGATGCTGGGATAGATTGAAGACAGAAGGAGAAGGGGGCGACAGAGGATGAAGTGGTTGGATAGAATCGCTGACTCAGAGGACATGAGTATGAGAAAACTTGGGAGATGGTGAAGAAGAGGGATGCTGGTGTGCTGCAGTCCATGCAGCCACAGAGTCAGACATGACTTAGTAACTGAACAACAACAAACATTGGGGTGCATGTATTGTGTCAAATTATAGTTTTCTGTGGATAAATACCCAAGAATGGGATTGCTGGATGATATGATAGCTCTATTAGGTTAGGTTTTTAAGGAACTCCATGCTGTTCTCCACAGTGGCTGTACCAATTTACACTTCCACAGAGTAGGAGGATTTCCTTTTCTCTACAGCCTCTCCAGCATTTATTGTTTTTGTTTTATTTGTTTATGGTCTTTTTAGATGAGGTCAGTACTGAGGCCCAGAGAAATTCTTGTTCTTGCCCAGAACTTTCTGCAAGTCAGGAGGCCCCTGTCCCTAGCTCTAAGTTGCCAGCATCATTCTCCTTGTCACCCCATGACTATCTGCCGTTCCCCTACCTCACCCAGAAGCAAGGGTGTCACAGAGCTGCCCAGTCCACCGGAACTCTCCATCCCGTTCAGCCAGACTCCAGAGGAAGCAAATTTATCAGCGCTAGCGACAAAGAGCTTTTCTTGCCAGTGTTAAATTCAAAACCAGACTAGCCTATATGTGTGATCCACACTGATAATGTGTAAATACCTACAAATCCACCGCCATGTCTCAAAATGAGGAGCCACAAAAAAAAAAAAAAAAAAGATCACAACATATAAACAGAAGCTGGAGTGAAGAGTCCTTTCAGACTAATCAGGAAACTGGATGTGTTTTTCAACAGGCCCATCACAAAAGGTCAAGTCTGGCCCAGTGAGCATATGCCACACACACGCCACAAAAACAAACTTCAACTCACTAGTGAAAAAAGAAAAGCAAATGAAGTCAACAACCAAGGCCTTTATTCCCCATGAAATTTCTAACGGAAAAAGTGATGCTACCAGTGTCAGGAGGGCCCCCAGCCCCCTTCCGTCCACACATCTCCCCTCCCCCTTCCTCCCATTTTTTTATTCCTTTTTTCTGCAGCTGGGCGTTGGCAACTACGTATGTCAAGTCCTCATTTTCTTCTGGTTGCAGAAGTTGCTTACTTGACTCCTCAGCCAAGGGGAATTTGTCCATGTCTAGGGAAAAGCCAGCTGCACATTAGGCCACGTGGAGGGCTGGGTGGTCAGCAGCTAATTCTGTTGGGATTAGCGCAGCATCACTTCTCAGCAGAGACCTGGTCTAGAAAACAAGTCAGCTGGAGACAACATATCCTTTTAGCTGAAGTGCAAGCTTCCCTCTCTCTGGATGCTTTCAAAACAAAAACTGCCCCCAAAAGTGGGGAGAGGAGTTGATAAGAAAATATGACATGGGCTCCAGGTGTGCCTGCCTCCTTCAGCCTGCAGTTTCCCCTCCAGGCGCCACTTTAGCATGAAGTCATGGGTGGGAACATTTGTCAGAACATTTGGGAGATCTGACGTACGGGAATATAATCTCCATTTCAGGACTGCCAGCCACTAAGACCAGTGTGTCCCACTTAGGGAAAAAAAAAAATCACACACATGTACAATTAGGGCCTTAGTAAAGGAATTCTTAAAATTTCAGTTTGCCAAAGCAAACATAATTTCACTCACTTATTGATTCACTATTGGGTTTCTACTAAGTGCTAAACGCTAGGAATACACAGGTAAAAACAACAGACGTGGCCCCTTCCCAGAGCCAGCATCTAGCAGAGGAACCAATAGAAAATACCGTGGATGCTGTATGACTGAATCACTCTGCTGTACGCCTGACACTAACACAACATCATAAGTCAACTATACTTCAACATAAAATGAAAATTAAAAAAGAAGGAAAGAAAATACATTAGATGTTTTTGGCCCAGGGAGGCTTCTGTGGTAACAACGTCTCCTATTTTCTGTATTCTCAGACTTTAACATGTAATGAATACCTGGCTGCTGTTGTTCAGTCACTCAGTCGTGTCCAGCTCTTTGCAACCCCATGGACTGCAGCACACCAGGCTTCCCTGTCCTTCACCACCTCCCAGAGCCTGCTCAAACTCATGTCCATCGAGTCAGTGATGTTATCTAACCATTTCATGCTCCGCCAACCCTTCTCCTTTTGCCTTTCCTCTTTCCCAGCAAACACTGGAGGGGCTGCCAATCCCCACGGAGAGTTAACTTACCCCAGGAGCAAACTTTTAAAATGCAAAGCAGCCAACCCAGAGCCCACCCTACTGACCAGCTGCTCTATGTGACTCCACTCAGGATCCCCGTCCCCTGCTCCAATGGATCCTGGACCACACGACTAGGGACCCCCACACCCAGCGTCCCCTGAATGATCCAAACCATCACCCGTGGAGGCTGCTGACCCAGCCTTGCCCTTTCCTTCCCACACAAGCTATAATTAAAGCCCGTACCCACATCTCCCCTTGTTTCCCTACCTCCTGACCGAACAGTCTTCCTCTTGTGGCCTTGCAATGCTCGGCACCTCCTCTTTCTTAGGGAACTTTGGTATAAAAATATTTCTTCTTCATGGCAGTCATTTCCAGGTTTGAGTGTCTTTCCTGATAAAAGAAAGCAGATCAGGGTGGGGTGGGGGGCTTCTGCAGGGTGGAGGTTTAGCTGCTCCCTGAAGCAGGAGGAGTTATTATATCAGAGGTTGGGGCAGGGGAGACATTGCAAGCATAGGCCTTAAGGCGGGATGAGACTGGCTTTCTGAGGGCCTGGAGGAGACCTTAGGGGCCAGAACCTGGGGAGCAGGGCAGGGGCCCTGTTCACAGGGTGCGCCTTCCATGAGCACTTTCTGTTCTGAGTCCTGGGAGCCTGTGGGGCCCACGGCTCCTTCTCAGGGTCCTTGACATGAGGGGCTGTGGTACAAATGCAGACAGAATGTCCTCGTAGGGTTCAAGGGACCCCAGTCTGAACAGGATGTGGCCTGAGCTCATGCCACAAACAACTGGAGAAAACACTCTGTGAACTGCCATAAAAAGGGTTTAAGAGGATATTTGATCAGTTAGCGTGGTGTTTAATAAACAAGGCAGAAAGAATCTTTCAAATACTAAAGGCTAAAGCCCATTTTCCATGTGTTTTCTCATAAAATCCTTCCTCAGTGCATTGCTGGTGCATCTTCGATAGGATTTGACAACTGGGTCCCGTCTGAGGACTGAGCTGTGGTGTGATGTCTCCAGCGGGAGCAACGGAACTCTTGAGAATCAGATCAGCTACTGGTGAGAAGAAGGAGCCGTGCCCGCCTCCCTCCCCAAACCGTGCTTCCAAGGCAGTGAGGGAGCAGGCCCAGGAATGCAGTGCGGGGCTATTGACCTATCTGAGGCCCCAGGCACTGTCTGGGGCATCTTTTTTTTTTCCATTTTAGCTTTTTATAGATCTATAATACATATCCAGCAAAATGTCAGATGGTGAGTATGCAGCTCAATGAATTTTCACATTCTGAATTCACTTGTATATTCCACACCCTGATTAACAAACAGCATCACCAGCAATCCAGAATCCCCTCAGAGACTCACTTTGGTCACTATATGCTCTGCAGGCAATCACTATCCTAAGTGTTCTTATTGAGATAAAACTGATATGATGTCAAATTAACCATTTGAAAGTGAACAGTTCAGTATCACTTAATCCACTCACAATGCTGTGCAACCATGCCCACCTCTGTTTAGTTCCAAAACACTGTCATCACCCCAAAACAAAGCTCCTCACCCAGGAAGCAGTTCCTCATCTATAACCTACCTCACCTCAGCTCCTGGAAACCACCTCTCCGCTTTTTGTTCCTGGATTTACCTATTCTGGATATTCATACAAAAGGAGTCAGACAGCATATGACCTTTCATGTTTGGCTTCTTTCACTTAGTGTAAGGTTTTCAAGATTCATCCACTTTATAGCTTCATTCTTTGTATCGCTGAACTATATGAATGGGGTACATTTCTTTATGCATTCATCTATTGATGAGTTATTACCACTTTCAGTCTATTATGAATAATGTTGCTCCGAACATTCATGTACAAGTGTTTGTTTTAGTACCTGGTTTCAAATCTTTTGTGTATATATCAAGGAGTGGAATTTCTGAGCCATAAGGCAATCCTATATTTAACTTTTTGAGGAACTACAAAACTGTCTTCCAAAGTGACTGCACCATTTGACATTCCCACCAGCAGTGCGTGAGAATTCCAGCTCCTCCATATCCTTGCCAGTATTTTTTGTATTTTTTTTTTTTTTTTTTGCATATCTGAGTGAGAACGAAGTGGCCTCTCATTGCAGTCTGATCCATGTTTCCAGAATGACATTGAACAACATGTGCTTATTACCCATTTGTTTATTTTTTCTTCTATAGAAAAGTCTATTTAAATCCTTTGCCTATTTTTAATTAGGTTACTCATTTTTTACTGGTGAATTTTGGGAATTATTTCTCTTTTCTGGACACAAGTTTCCTAGCAAATATATGATTTGCAAATATTTTCTTCCATCCTGTGGGTTGTCTTTTCACTTTCTTGATAGTATCCTATGAAAAACAAAGGTCTTCAATTTTGAAGCTCTGGTTCAAGATGGTCACATAGTAGGATCCCAAACTTTCCTCCTACCATAGACACACAGTCTATAGCTACATATGGAATGATTTCCTCTGAAAAAAAAAAAAGAAAAGATCTCACAATTGTCTAAATAACTCTTAGTACATTGGGTGAGTGAGAAAAAACACATCGAAGTGGGTACGAGATGCTGAGACACAGTCTCACCATACACCCCACGCTCAGCATGGAGACCCACAATTGAGAGGGAACTCCCATCCCAAAGCTTCCCCCTGAGAAGTGAAGGGTCTGAACCCACATCTGGCACCCATACTTTCAAGACTTGCACTTGGGAAATGAGCCCTCAAAACATCTAACTATGAAAGTCACTGGAGCTATCTACAAGATACATGAGGCTGTCATGATCTTGAAGGGCATGATCTTGAAGGGAAACAGCTCTTGAAGAGCAGCATGAACTTGCTCCCAGGGTGCAGGGGCAGTGGCTGAAAAGAGCCCAGACTTTCTGTGAAAGAGGCTTGTTGATCTTGAAGCATCGGCCTGAGGGGCCGGCCTCTAGCTTGACACCCTCTGGTGTTCAGACGGCCCTCTCTGCAGGCCAGTAGGGGCCATCTTCACTCTCTGCCTCACTCCACGCTGCCACTATTGAGCTTGCACCCTCATCTGACACCCAGTTTTTGCAGCTGCCACCCAGGAGACACCTCTTGATTGCCTGACTCTGCTAGCTGGTGGGCTGATGCTCGTGGGTCCCACAGGGCTGTAACAAATGGAGAAAGGGTTTAACAGACACAGCAGAGACAGCAGACCAAGGGCTGTCAGCTCATCTCCACAGCTAAAGCCTGAGGGGCAGGCTCCAAATAACATGTCTATAGAGATGTAACCCTTCCCAGAGGCCTGGAGGGCAGGCACCATCCTCACACTGTCCTCTGCCATGTTCCAGAGGGCACAGACCTCCCAGAGAGGAGCTGTACACATCTGGTACCCCAGTTTTCACATCTGGTTTCCTGGTTTTCATATCTGGTGCCCTGGTTTCTGTGGTTGACAGCAAGGGATGTCCCTGGATGCCCTGGGGGACTCATATTTGTAGGTCTCAGGGGACTGGGACAAACAGAGGGATAGTTTTTGGCCAGCTGCCACCAGGGCACAGAGCAGACCCAGAAGACTGAAACTAACCCCCTTCTTTCTTTGAAAGGGGCCTATTGACTGACCTTCATGGCTCTAGCCTAAAGAGCAGAGTTCTAATTAAACTTGTATCTAGGGTCTTCCCAGGCAGCTCTAGTGGTAAAAGAATCTGCCTACTAATTCCGGAGACCCAAGAGAAGCAGTTTTGATCCCTGGGTTGGGAAGATTCCCCTGTAAGAGGAAATGGCAACCCACTCCAGTATTCTTGCCTGGAAAATTCCATGGACAGAGGAGGCTGATGGGCTACAGTCCATAGGGTTGCAAAGAGTTGGATACAACTGAGCACACACACACATTATGGGGCTGAGTGCAATCCTCTCCAGAGACCAGGGAGGCTGGTGGGTGCCATCTTCAAGCCTGCTCTCTGCCCTGCTTGAGGTCATTGCTGTCTCCAAGAAAGGAAATTGTGGCTTTTCTGTGCTATCCAGACAGGGTCCATATGGCATTGTTCTGGATTCCCAGCGTAACTTAAAGGGAAACTTTCATGATACCTGGAACCTTTGATGTACTGCAAATGAAGGAGGAGGATATCCTCAAATTCCTGCGAGAACCCACTTGGGTGGTGTCCACCTTAACTTCCAAATGGAACAGTACATCTACAAAAGGAAAAGTGATGGCATCATAAATCTGAAGGGAACTTCAGAGAAGCTTCTCTTGGCAGCTTGTGCCACTGTTGTCACTAAAAACTCAGCTGATGTCAGTGTCACATCCTTCAGGAAGTTTATTGCAGCCACTGGAGCCACTCCTATTTCTGGCCACTCACTCCGGGCTCCTTCTCTAACCAGATCCTGATGGCCTTCCAAGAGCAAAGACATCTGGTGCTCACTGGTTTCAGGGCTGACTGTCAGCTTCTGTGAGAGGCTCTACATTAACCTGCCTATCATTGTTCTGTGTAACACAGACTGTCCTCTGTGCTATGTGGACACTGCTATCCCATGCAACAACCAGGGAGCTCACTCAGTGGGTCTGATGTGGGGGGTGCTCACCTGGAAAGTTCTGCACATGCATGGCACAATCCCCAGTGAACACCCATGGGAGGTCATGCCTGATCTCTACTTCTACAGAGATCCTGGAGAGACTGAAAAGGAAGACCAGGAAACAGCTGAGAAGGCTGTGACCAAGGAGGAATTTCAGGGAGAATGGATCACTCCAGCTCTGGAGTTCACTGCTGTTCAACCTGAGGTGGTAGACTGGTCTGAAGGCACACTGGTGCCCTCAGAGCCTACTCAGCAGTTCCCCACTTGAGACTGGAGCATTCCAACCTGCCACTGAAGACTGGTCTGCAGCTCCCACTGCTCAGGACACTGGATGGGCAGCAGTGGTCTTAAGCTCTTCTACAAACTCGTAAAGTGGAAATAGGTAGACAGAAAATAAACTGTTTTGAAAGAAAAGAATAGAAGAGATTGTGTACATGTCTGTTGCCTAGCTTTTGTGTTTGTTGCCCAGAGGACACATTCCTTGATAGCTGGCTCTGGTAGCCAGTGGGGCTTGTGCTCACAGCTTCAACAGGATGGTAGCAAACAAAGAAACAATTCTTCACTGGCTACTACCCAGGGCTCAGTGAAAAAGGAGCAGAGAATGCCCATCTCTCAGCCTTCTCCAAAAGAGGTATATTTATATACTTTAAATGCTGCTGCCAAAGAGTCTGGCTTTCAATCAGCCTGCATCTAGATACTGACCAGGATCCTCCCCTTTGGAACACTGACAAGTCTTGGTACAGCCTCAGCTCCTGGGAGCCACTAAGAATAGACAGTCTGGACAATCACAAAGGTTTAAGACACAACCAAGAGCTAGGGCGGGGTTGAATAATAAGGTTCATCTCCTACACGAGATCACACCTTCAAGACTGAGAAAAGTGGCCGTTTTATCTAATACACAGAAACCAACACAGAGAGTCAAGGAAAATGGAGTAATATGTTCCAAATTAACAAACAAGATAAAACCTCAAAAAGACCTTAATGACACAGAGATAAGTGATTTACCTGATAAGAGTTCAAAATAATGGTTATAAAGACACTCATCATGCTTCGGAGAAGAATGAATGAACAAAGTGAGAATTTCAACAGAGATGGAAAATATAAGAAAGCACTAAAAGAAATCACAGAACTAAAGAACACAGTAACTGTACTGAAAAATACAGAAGAAAGGATCAGCAAACTCTAATAACAGGGCCACTGGAACCCACCTAATCAGAGCAGAAAAAAGAAAAAAGAATGAAAAAGGGTGAAGGTGGCATATGAGACAGTATCAAGTGGACCAACATTCAGATTCTAGGAATCTCAGAGGAAAAATGAGAGAGAAAGCGTCGGAAGGTATCTTTGAAGAAATAATGGCTAAAAACGTCCATAGCCTGGGAAAGGAAATAGGCATCCAGATTAAGGAAGCCAAGAGAGTTCCAAAGATAAGCCCAAAGAGACCCACACCAGATTACATTACAATTAAATTGTCAAGAGTTAAAGACAAGGAAAGGATATTAAAAGAGTAAAGAGAAAAATAAGTTATGTCCAAGGGAACCTACATTGAGATTATCAGTAGATACTCTTATTATTGGTAGAAAATAACTTTGCAGAAACTTCGCAGGTCAGAAGCGAGTGGCATCATATAATTAAAGGGCTAAAAGAAAAAAAAAAAAAAAAACAGCAACCAAGAATACTCTCCACAACAAAGTTGTCCCTCAGAACTGAAGAGATTTTTAAACAAGGAAAACCTAAAGGAGATCATCACCACTAAACCTATATTATAAGAAATATTAACAAGACTTCTTTAAGTTGAAGCAAAATGCAGTAATTAGTAACAGGAAAACATATGAAAGTAGAAATCTCACTGGTAGATACAGTAAAATTCAGAATAATCGAACATTGTAAATGTGGTGGATTAATCACTTACAAAGCCAGCTGCTGCTGCTGCTAAGTCGCTTCAGTCGTGTCCGACTCTGTGCGACCCCGTAGACGGCAGCCCACCAGGCTCTCCCGTCCCTGGGATTCTCCAGGCAAGAACACTGGAGTGGGTTGCCATTTCCTTCTCCAATGCATGAAAGTGAGAAGTGAAAGTGAAGTCGGTCAGTCGTGTCTGACTCTTCGCGACCCCATGGACTGCAGTCTACCAGGCTCCTCCGTCCATGGGATTTTCCAGGCAAGAGTACTGGAGTGGGGTGCCATCGCCTTCTCCGTACAAAGCTAGCTGGAAGGTTAAAAGATAAAAGTAGAAAAATAACTATAATTACAATGATTTGTTAAAGGATACATAAGCTAAAAATATGCAAATTGTGACATAAAAAATACATAACATGGTGGGAAAGTAAAAATGTATATCTATAGAATGAATTCAAGCTTAATTATTATCGACTTAAACTATTATAAATATAAATTGTTTTATGTAAGTCTCATGGTAATCATAAAGCAAAAAACCTATAGTAGATAAAAAAGATAAAGAGAAAGGAATCTAAGCATACTGCTACTGAAAATCATCAAATCACAAATGAAGAGCAAGAGAAGGAACAAAGGGATTACAAAATATCCAGAAAACAAGTAACAAAATGGCAGCAAGTAAATGCCCATCAATAATTACTTTAAATGTTAATGGACTAAATTCTCAAATTGGAGTGACTGAATGGAAAAAAAAACCCTATATGCTCCCTTCAAGAGACTCACTTCAGACGTAAACACACACAGAATTAACGTGAAAAGATAGGAAAAGATATCCCATGGAAAAGGAAATCAAAAGAAAGCTGGGTTAGCTACACTTTTATCAGACAAAATAGAGTTTAAGACAAAGACTGCAATAAGCAACAAAGAATGGGATTATATAATGATGAAGGTTTCAATCCAACTAAAGGATATAACATTTGCAAATATTTATGCACCCAATATAGGGGAGCCTATTTACATAAAGCAAACGTTAACAGACCTAAGGGAGAAACAGAAATACATTAATGAGGAGACTTTAATATTCTAGTTTCATCAGTGACTAGATCATCCAGACGTACAATCAATAAGGAAATATTGGCCTTAAACAATATCGGCCTTAAACAACATGTTAGACCAGACGGACTTTGTCATTGAGTTGCTCAGTCGTGTCCGACTCTTGGCGACCCCATGGACTGCAGCATACCAGGCTTCCCTGTCCTTCACCATCTCTCAGAGCTTACTCAAACTCATGTCCATTGAGTTGATGGTGCCATCCAACCATCTTGTCCTCTGTCATCCCCTTTTCCTCCTGTCTTCAATCTTTCCCACCATCAGGGTCTTTTCTAATGTCACTTCTTCACATCAGGTGGCCAAATTATTGGAGCTTCAGCTTCAGTATCAGTCCTTCCAATGAATATTCAGGACTGATTTCCTTTAGGATGGACTGGTTGGATCTCCTTGCAGCCCAAGGGACTCTCAAGAGTCTTCTCCAACATCACAGTTCAAAAGCATCAATCCTTTGATGCTCAGCTTTCTTTATGGTCCAACTCTCACATCCATACATGACAACTGGAAAAACCATAGCTTTGACTAGACGGACTTTGTCAGCAAAGTAATGTCTCTACTTTTTAATAATGTCTAGGTTTGTCATAGCTTTTCTTCCAAGAAGCAAGCATATTTTAATTTCATGGCTGCAGTTACCAACTGCAGTGATTTTGGAGCCCAAGAAAATAAAGTCTGTCTTTCCATTGTTTCCCCATCTATTTGCCATGAAGTAATGGGACCAGATGCCATGATCTTAATTTTTTGAATGTTGAGTTTTAAGTCAGCTTTTTCATTCTCCTCTTTCACCTTCATCAAGAGGCTCTTTAGCTCCTCTTTGCTTTCTGCCATAGGAGTTGTAGCATGTGTTACAACTCCTGATGTTATTGATATTTCTCCCTGCAATCTTGATTACAGCCTGTGCTTCATCCAGCCTGGCATTTCAAATGATGTACTCTTCATATAAGTTAAATAATCAAGGTGACAATATACAGCCTTGAGGTACTCTTTCCCAGTATTGAACCAGTCAATTTCTCCATGTCTGGTTCCATACCCATGAACAGCATGAAAAGGCAAAAAGATATGACACTGAAAGATGAACTCCTCAGGTCGATAGGTGCCCCATATGCAACTGGAAAAGAGTGGAGAAATAGTTCCTGAAGGAATGAAGAGGCTGAGCCAAAGTGAAAACAATGCCCAGTTGTGGACGTGACTGGTGATGGAAGTAAAGTCTGATGCTGTAAAGAACAATATTGCAAAGGAACCTGGAATGTTAGGTCCATGAATCAAGGTAATTTGGAAGTGGTCAAACAGGAGATGGCAAGAGTGAACATCAACATTTTAGGAATCAGTGAACTAAAATGGACCGGAATGGTTGAATTTAATACAGATGACCATTATATCTACTACTGTGGACAAGAATCCCTTAGAAGAAATGGAGTAGCCCTCATAGTCAACAAAAGTGTCTGAAATGCAGTACTTGGGGGCAATCTCAAAAACGACAGAATAATCTATGTTCGTTTCCAAGGCAAACCATTCACTATCACAGTAATCCAAGTCTATGCCCCAACCACTAATGCCGAAGACAGATTTAGCAGACATTTATAAAATATTCCCTCCAAAAGAAACAGATTACAGATTATTCTCAACTGCACATGGAACATTCTCCACAACAGATCATATGTTAGGCCATGAAACAAGTCTTAATAGTTTAAGGAGATTTAAATCATATAAAGCATCTTTTTAGACCACAGTGATATAAAACTACAATAATGGTATAAAGCTGTGTATAACTACAATTACACTAAGAAAAAGCTGAGAAAATCGAAATATGTGGAGAGTAAACACGTGCTACTGAACAATCAATAGATCAAGGAAGAAATTTAAATGTTCCATGAGATAAATGAAAATTTACAAGATGCAGCAAAGGCAGTTCTAAGAGAGAAGCTCATAGTGAAAAATGCTTACATCAAGAAGCAAGAAAAATCTCAAACAAACAATCTAATATTAAAATTCAAGGAAGTAGAAAAAGAAGGAAAAATGAATTACAATAGCAGAAGGAAGGGAAAAAAAAAAAGATCAGAGTAGAAATAAGTAAAATAAAGACTAAAAAGGAAATAGAAAAGATCAAGGAAACTAATAGTTGTGGGTTTTTTTCTTTTTATGATTAAATGTGACAAATCTTTAGATCACAAAGAAAAAAATTAAAATAAATTTAGAAAGGAAAGACCACTACAACAGATCATAAAACACTACTTATGAACAATCACACACCAACAAATTAGATAACTTAGAATAAACTGATAAATTCCTAGAAACAAACTACCAAGACTGAGTCATGAAGTAATAGAAAATCTAAACAGACTGATTACTAGTAAGAAGACTGAATCAGTAAACAAAGCCTCCCAAAAAACAAAAGTCTAGTACCACATGGCTTCACTGATGAATTGTTCCAAATATTCAAAGAAGAATTAATACCAATCTGTCTCAAACTCTTCCAAAAAACAAAAGAGGAGAGAATTCTTCCAAACTCATTTTGTTAGGCCAGCATTACCGTGCTACCAAAACCAGACAAGGATACTACAAGAAAAGAAAACTATAGGCAAGTATCCCTGATGCAAAAATCCTCAACAAAATATTAGCAAACCAAATCCAACAATACATTTAAAAGACCAAAAACTGTTAGTAAAGTAGAACGTATTCCAGAAAGGCAAGGATGGCTCAATATCCACAAGTCAATCGATGTAAGGACTAAAAACCATATGAGCATCTGAATAGATGCAGAAAAAATTCACTTGACAAAATTCAGCATCTATTTATGATTTAGAAAACAAATTTTCAACAATATGATATACAAGGAGTGTACATCAACATAGTAAAGACCATATATATGACATCCCCACCACTAACATAACACTTAACAATGAGAGGCTGAAAGCATTTCCTTTAAGATCAGGAACAAATATGTAGAGAGTAAACACATGCTAGGTTGCCCATTCTCACTACTTTTATTCAACATATTGGGTTGGCCTAAAGTATTTGTTTGCATTTTTTTCGACCAACCCAATAGTCTTAGGAGTCCTAACCACAGTAATTAGACAAGAAGAAGAAACAGAAAGCGTTCAAGTCAGAAAGAAAGAAGTAAAACTGTTACTATTTGCAGATGACATGACACTACTTATAGAAAACCCAAGAGACTCCACCAAAAAAAAAAAAAGGGTTGGTCTATAAACAAATTCAGTAAAATTCCAGGAAATATTATTTCTATACATATGAAATAATAAGGAATATTCATATATACTGTTCTTTGTCCCCATTTTCCAGCACAGAACTCCTAAAACCCTTATAAATTCCTAAGTAATAAGGAATCATCTAGGATCATCTCTTATTCCAATATTTCTCTTAGACTTCATCCCTGACACAGGGCCACAAATCTGTAAATTCCTGAGTGGTAAGAGCCCCAGGAGCATGTTTTGTTCTACTGAGATGACTCTGGGTGGACTCTTGCATGGGACCTGTGTGGGGGCTGGTAACCACAGAAAGATCAAACAATGATCAGAAGTTTGCAGCTTTCTGCCCCACACTATTTTCCAGAGAACGGAGAGGGTCTAGAGACAGAGTTAATAATCGATCATGTCTATGTGAAGAAGCTTCCGTAATATCCCAATATTATGAGGTTTAGAAAGCTTCCAGATTGGCAACACATCCACAATGGGAGACTTCATGAGGTCAGAAGCTCCTGCACTTAAGACGTTGAGCAGTTAATACCCAAAATATATAAAGAAGTCAGGATAGTAAATATTTTGTAATAACCTACAATGGAAAATAATATCAAAAATAATATATGTGTCTATGTATGACTGAATCACCTTGTTGTGTACCTGAAACATTGTAAATCAACTATACTTCAGTGAAATACATAAAAAAGAAAAAAACAAGTCAGGGACTTCCTTGGTTGTCCAGTGGCTAAGACTTTGCACTTCCAGTGCATAGGGCCTGGGTTGAGACCTTGCTCAGGGAACTAGATCCCACATGCTGCAACAAAGAGTCTGCATGCTGCAACTAAAGATGCCCCATGTCAGGACTAAGACCTGAAGCAGCCAAATAAATATTTTTAAAACAACCCGCAGGAGGCCGTCCTAAGATGGCAGAGGAATAGGACAGGGAGACCACTTTCTCCCCCACAAATTCATCAAAAGAACATTTGAGCGCCAAGCAAATTCCACAGAACAACTTCTGAATGCTGGCAGAGGACATCAGGCACCCAGAAAAGCAGCCCATTGTCTTCGAAAGGAGGTAGGACAAAATATAAAAGATAAAAAGAGAGGCAAAAGAGGTAGGGATGGAGACTCCCTGGAAGGGAGTCTTTAAAAATAGAGATGTTTCCAAACACCAGGAAACACTCTCTCCCGCGGGTCTGTGGCGAGCCTTGGAATCTCAGAGGGCAAAATAACCTTGAGGAAAAATAAATAAATAATTAAAACCCACAGATTACGTGCCTAACAGCAACTCCCAGCGGTGCAACAGCCCAGACGCTCCCATCCCCCACTAGCAAGCGGGGGATGGGACAGGGAGGAGAGGGCGGCATTGCTTAGGATAAGGACTGGGCCTGAATGCCCTGAGGGCAATCTGAGGAAACTAGCTTGAGATAGCAACCCAGGCTGTGGGATTAGCGATCCCGCGAAAAGCCCTAACTACCGCCAGGCACACCCACAGAACAAACGACTGAGCAGAGCTAGCTGGCTGCGGACCGGCCCATTCCCCGCTGGAGACAGGCAGGTGAGGGCAGCCAGAGCCGGAAGTGGGCAATCGCAGCCCCAGACAGGCATCCTATACCAAACTGCAAGCAGACTTCGTTGCTAACCAAGATTTCTTGGGATTCTGGACGGTCGACATTCAATGGGAGGGTCGCAGCCAGAGATCAGCTTCCCAGAAGAGACACAGGGCACACCTGAGAAGGCATGCCCGTTGTACACCCAGAAAACCGAGCGGCTGGGATGGGGGAGGGGATAAGTCGCAGCTTTCAACTGGGCGACTATGCACGCCAAGGACCTGGTCACCTGAGCTGCTCGGACCTGGGACGGGTGCAAAACGCAGGCCCAACCAAGTCTGAGCCTTTGTGGAGTACCTGAGTACCTGAACCTGAGCGGCTTAGACCTGGGAAGTGTATGCAAACCAGCGCCTGCATCAGACTGTTCCTGGCAGAGCAACCTAAAGTCTGAGCAGTATAGACTGGGAAAGCACACACGCCGTGAGCGGGGGCAAACCCAGTGTGGCTGAATCATTGTGAACACACGCCAGTGATATTTGTTTGCAGTGTTCCTCCCTCTCCAAAGCACGACTGAACAAGCGAGCCTTAAAAAAAGTGACCACCACCGCGCCCCTTGTGTCGGGGCAGAAATCAGACACTGAAGAGACCAGCAAACAGAAGAAGCTAAAATAAAGAGGGAACTGCTTTGAAAGTGATAGATGCAATAGATTAAAACCCTGTAGTTAGCACCGACTATATAGGAAGGGGCCTATAGACTGTGAGAAGTACAAGCTGGACCAAGGAACTATCTGAAAATTAACTGACCCCACACTGTCTGCAACAGCTCCAGAGAAAATCTTAGATATATTTTTACTATTATAATTTTTTCAATTAAAAAATTATTTTATTTTGTTATTTTTAAGTCCCCATTACTCCTTTAATTTTCATTTTTATAACCTATTACCTTGCAAAAAAAAAAAAAAGACCCTATTTTTAAAGCAAATTTCATATATATATATATATATTTATAATTTCTGTGACTTTGTGTGTTTTGTTTTGTGCTTTTTTTGTTGTTGGTTTTTTGGGTTTTTTTAATATTGTATTTTTGAGAATCTAACCTCTACTCAAGATTTTTAATCTTTGCTTTTTGGTATTTGTTATCAACTTTGTACCTTTAAGAACCCAATCTTCAGTACCCATTTTTACTTGGGAGTGAGATCACTGGCCTGATTGCTCTCTCCCCCTTTTGACTTTCCTTTCTCTCCACCATGTCGGCTCTATCTCCCTTCTCCCCCTTTTCTTCTCTACCCACTAGGTGAATCTCTTTGTGTGTTCCGGGCTGTGGAGAACACTTAGGGAACTGATTGCTGGCTGGATCTGTCACTCTATTTTTGATTCCCTCTTTTATCCTCCTGGCCACCTCTGTCTCCTTCCTCCTTCTTCTCTTCTCTGTGTAACTCCATGAACATCTCTGAGAGATCCAAACTGTGGAGAGCACATAGGGAAGTGATTACTGGCTAGCTTGCTCTCTCCCCTTTTGACTCCCCCTCTTCTCCTCCTGGTCACCTCTATCTCCCTCCTCCCTCTTCTCTTCTCCGTGTAACTTTGTGTACCTCTCTGGGTGTCCCTCACTGTGGAGAAACTTCATCATTAACCTAGATGTTTTATCATTGGTGCTGTATAGATGGAGAAGTCTTGAGGCTACTGTAACAATAAGACTGAAAACCAGAGGCAGGAGGCTTAAGTCCAAAAAGAACTTAAGTTCTCTGAGAACACCAGAGAATTCCTAAATCCATGCAACATTGATCAATAGGAGCTCATCAAACACCTCCATACATACACTGAAACCAAGCACCACCCAAGGGCCAATAAGCTCCAGAGCAAGACATACCATGCAAATTCACCAGAAACACAGGAACATAACCCTGAGCCTCAATATACAGGCTGACCAAAGTCACACCAAACCCACTGACATCTCAAAAATATTACTGGACACTTTGTTGCACTCCAGAAAGAAGAAATCCAGCTCTACCCACCAAAATACCAACACTAGCTTCCCTAACCAGAAAACCTTGACAAGCCACCCGTCCAACCCCACCCACAGCGAGGAACCTCCACAATAAAGAGGAACCACCAACCTCCAGAATACAGAAAGGCCACCCCAAACACAGGAATATGAACAGATGAAAAGGCAGAGAAATACCCAGCAGGTAAAGGAACAGGATAAATGCCCACCAAACCAAACAAAAGAGGAGGAGATAGGGAATCTACCTGGTAAAGAATTCTGAATAATGATAGTGAAAATGATCCAAAATCTTGAAAACAAAATGGAGTTACAGATAAATAGCCTGGAGACAAGGATCGAGAAGATGCAAGAAAGGTTTAACAAGGACCTAGAAGAAATAAAAAAAGAGTCAATATATAATGAATAATGCAATAAGTGAGATCAAAAACACTCTGGAGGGAACCAACAGTAGAATAACAGAGGCAGAAGATAGGATAAGTGAGGTAGAAGAAAATGGTAGAAATAAATGAAACAGAGAGGAAACAAGAAAAACAAATTAAAAGAAATGAGGACAATCTCAGAGACCTCTGGGACAATGTTAAACGCCCCGACATTCGAATCATAGGAGTCGCAGAAGAAGAAGACAAAAAGAAAGGCCATGAGAAAATACTTGAGGAGATAATAGTTGAAAACTTCCCTAAAATGGGGAAAGAAATAATCACCCAAGTCTGAGAAACCCAGAGAGTCCCAAACAGGATAAACCCAAGGTAAAACATCCCAAGACACATATTAATCAAATTAACAAAGGTCAAACACAAAGACCAAATATTAAAAGCAGCAAGGGAAAAACAACAAATAAATATACAAGGGGATTCCCATAAGGATAACAGCTGATCTTTTTTTTTCTTTTTCATAGCATTTCTTTATGTTTTATTTATTTATTTTAATTAGAGGCTAATTATGTTACAATATTGTATTGGTTTTGCCATACATTGGCATGAATCTGCCATGGATGTACATGTGTTCCCCATCTTGAAGCCCCCTCCCATCTCCCTCCCCACATCATCCATCTGGGTCATCCTAGTGCACCAGCCCCGAGCACCCTGTATCATGCATCAAACCTGGACTGGCAATTCATTTCACATATGATATTTTACATGTTTCAATGCCATTTTCCCAAATCATCCCCACCTCGCCCTCTCCTGCAGAGTCCAAAAGACTGTTCTATACATTTGTGTCTCTTTTGCTGCCTGGCATACAGGGTTATCGTTACCATCTTTCTAAATTCCATATATGTGCATTAGTATACTGTATTGGTGTTTTTCTTTCTGGCTTACTTCACTCTGTATAATAGGCTCCAGTTTCATCCACCTCATTAGAACTGATTCAAATGTATCCTTTTTAATGGCTGAGTAATACTCCATTGTGTGTATGTACCACTGCTTTCTTATCCATTCATCTCCTGTTGGACATCTAGGCTGCTTCCATGTCCTGGCTATCATAAACAGTGCTGCAATGAACATGTGTCTCTTTCATTTTCTGGTTTCCTCAGTGTGTATGCCCAGAAGTGGGATTGCTAAGTCATAAGGCAGTTCTATTCCCTAGTTTTTTAAGGAATCTCCACACTGTTCTCCATAGTGGCTGTACTAGTTTGCATTCCCACCAACAATGTAAGAGGGTTCCCTTTTCTCCACACCCTCTCCAGCATTTA
>NW_011494549.1:318323-321150 GCF_000754665.1 Bison bison bison
TAGCTTTTATTATGTTGAGGTATGTTCCTTCTATTCCTGCTTTCTGGAGGGTTTTTATCATAATTGGATGTTGAATTTTGTCAAAAGTTTTCTCTGCATCTATTGAAATAATCATATGGCTTTTATTTTTCAAATTGTTAATGTGGTGTATCACATTGATTGATTTGTGGATATTGAAGAATCCTTGCATCCCTGGGATAAAGCCCACTTGGTCATGATGTATGATCTTTTTAATGTGATGTTGGATTCTGGTTGCTAGAATTTTGTTAAGGATTTTTGCATCTATGTTCATCAGTGACATTGGCCTGTAGTTTTCTTCCTTTCTTTCTTTCTTTCTTTTTTGTTTTGTGGCATCTTTGTCAGGTTTTGGTATTAGGGTGATGGTGGCCTCATAGAATGAGTTTGGAAGTTTACCTTCCTCTGCAATTTTCTGGAAGAGTTTGAGTAGGATAGGTGTTAGCTCTTCTCTAAATTTTTGGTAGAATTCAGCTGTGAAGCCGTCTGGACCTGGGCTTTTGTTTGCTGGAAGATTTCTGATTACAGTTTCAATTTCCATGCTTGTGATGGGTCTGATAAGATTTTCTGTTTCCTCCTGGTTCAATTTTGGAAAGTTGTACTTTTGTAAGAATTTGGCTATTTCTTCCAAGTTGTCCATTTTATTGGCATATAATTGCCAATGGTAGCCTCTTATGATCCTTTGTATTTCTGTGTTGTCTGTTGTGATCTCTCCATTTTCATTTCTAATTTTGTTGATCTGATTTTTCTCCCTTTGTATCTTGATGAGCCTGGCTAGTGGTTTGTCAATTTTATGTATCCTCTCAAAGAACCAGCTTTTGGCTTTGTTGATGTTTGCTATGGTCTCTTTTGTTCCTTTGCATTTATTTCTGCTCTAATTTTTAAGATTTCTTTCCTTCTACTAACCCTGGGGTTCTTCATTTCTTCCTTTTCTAGTTGCCTCACGTGTTCAGTTCAGTTTGGTTCACTCGCTCAGTCGTGTCTGACTCTTTGTGACCCCATGAATTGCAGCACGCCAGGCCTCCCTGTTCATCACCAACTCCCAGAGTTCACCCAAAATCATGTCCATCGAGTCAGTGATGCCATCCAGCCATCTCATCCTCTGTCGTCCCCTTCTCCTCCTGCCCCCAATCCCTCCCAGCATCAAAGTCTTTTCCAATGAGTCAACTCTTCGCATGAGGTGGCCAACTACTGGAGTTTCAGCTTCAGCATCAGTCCCTCAAATGAACACCAGGACTGATCTCCTTCAGAATGGACTGGTTGGATCTCCTTGCAGTCCAAGAGACTCTCAACAGTCTTCTCCAACACCACAGTTCAAAAGTATCAATTCTTTGGCACTCAGCTTTCTTCACAGTCCAATTTTCACATGCATCGGACCTTGCTTCTATCACCAGTCACATCCACAACTGGGTATTGTTTTTGCTTTGGCTCCTTCCCTTCATTCTTTCTGGAGTTATTTCTCCACTGATCTCCAGTAGCATATTGGGCACCTACTGACCTGGGGAGTTCCTCTTTCAGTATCCTATCATTTTGCCTTTTCATACTGTTCATGGGGTTCTCAAGGCAGTAACACTGAAGTGCCTTGCCATTCCCTTCTCCAGTGGACCACATTTTCTCAGACCTCTCCACCATGACCCGCCCGTCTTGGGTGGCCCCAGACGGCATAGCTTACTTTCATTGAGTTAGACAAGGCTGTGGTCCATGTGATCAGATTGACTAGTGTTCTGTGATTATGGTTTCAGTGTGTCTCCCTCTGATGCCCTCTAGCAACACCTACAGTCTTACTAGGGTTTCTTTTACCTTGGACGAGGGGTATCTCCTCACGGCCACCCCTCCTGACCTTGAACATGGAGTAGCTCCTCTTGGCCCTCCTGGGCCTGTGCAGCTGCCGCTCCCTGGACATGGGGTTACTCCACTCGGCTGCCACCCCTGACCTCAGGCATGGGGTAGCTCCTCTCGGCCGCCACCCCTGACCTCGGAAGTGCTTAAGGTGTAGAGTTAGGGTATTTATTTGACTTTTTTCTTGTTTCTTGAGGTAAGCCTGTATTGCTTTGAACTTTCCCCTTAGCACTGCTTTTACAGTGTCCCACAGGTTTTGGGTTGTTTTGTTTTAATTTTCATTCATTTCTATGCATATTTTTATTTCTTTTTTTATTTCTTCTATGACTTGTTGGTTATTCAGCAGCGTGTTGTTCAGCCTCCATATATTGGAATTTTTAATAGGTTTTCTCCTGTAATTGACATCAAATCTTACTGCATTGTGGTCAGAAAAGACACTTGGAATGATTTCAATTTTTTTGAATTTACCAAGGCTAGATTTATGGCCAAGGATGTGATCTATCCTGGAGAAGGTTCTGTGTGCGCTTGAGAAAAAGGTGAAATTTATTTTTTGGGGGTGAAATGTCCTATAGATATCAATTAGGTCTAACTGGTCTATTGTATCATTTAAAGTTTGTGTTTCCTTGTTAATTTTCTGTTTAGTTGATCTATCCATAGATGTGAGTGGGGTATTAAAATCTCCTACTATTATTGTATTATTGTTAATTTCCCCTTTCATGCTTGTTAGCATTTGTCTTACATATTGCGGTGCTCCTATGTTGGGTGCATATATATTTATGATTCTTATATCTTCTTCTTGGATTGATGGTTTGATCATTATGTAGTGTCCTTCTTTGTCTTTTTTCACAGCTTTTGTTTTAAAGTCTATTTTATCTGATATGAGTATTGCTACTCCTGTTTTCTTTTGGTCTCTATTTGTGTGCAATATCTTTTTCCAGCCCTTCACTTTCAGTCTGTATGTGTCCCTGTTTTG
>NW_011494549.1:321250-321991 GCF_000754665.1 Bison bison bison
CCCTTTCATGCTTGTTAGCATTTGTCTTACATATTGCGGTGCTCCTATGTTGGGTGCATATATATTTATGATTCTTATATCTTCTTCTTGGATTGATGGTTTGATCATTATGTAGTGTCCTTCTTTGTCTTTTTTCACAGCTTTTGTTTTAAAGTCTATTTTATCTGATATGAGTATTGCTACTCCTGTTTTCTTTTGGTCTCTATTTGTGTGCAATATCTTTTTCCAGCCCTTCACTTTCAGTCTGTATGTGTCCCTTGTTTCAAGGTGGGTCTCTTGTAGACAACATATATAGGGGTCTTGTTTTTGTATCCATTCAGCCAGTCTTTGTCTTTTGGTTGGCGCCTTCAACCCATTTACATTTAAGGTAATTATTGATAAGTATGATCCCTTTGCCATTTACTGTATTGTTTTGGGTTCGAGTTTACACATCCTTTCTGTGTTTCCTGTCTAGAGAAGATCCTTTAGCATTTGTTGGAGAGCCGGTTTGGTGGTGCTGCATTCTCTCAGGTTTTGCTTGTCTGTAAAGCTTGTGATTTCTCCTTCATATTTGAATGAGATCCTTGCTGGGTACAGTAATCTGGGCTGTAGGTTATTTTCTTTCATCACTTTAAGTATGTCCTGCCATTCCCTCCTGGCCTGAAGAGTTTCTATTGAAAGATCAGCTGTTATCCTTATGAGAATCCCCTTGTGTGTTATTTGTTGTTTTCCCCTTGCTGCTTTTAATATTTGTTCTTTGTG
>NW_011494549.1:323927-326329 GCF_000754665.1 Bison bison bison
GGCTGCCCTTGCCTGCCTGACTCTGGGGGGGATGGGCTGGTCCACAGTCGGCTAGCTCTAGTCACTCCTTTGTTCTGTGAGCGGGTCTGTGGTGTCTTAGGTTAAGGCTTTTCGCCTTTTCATGGGGGAGCTATCCCAAAGTCTGCTTTCCTATCTCACGTTAGTTCCCTCAGATTGCCTTCAGGGCATTCAGGCCTGGTCCCTACTCTAAGCAATGCAGCCCGCGCCTCCCTGCCCAGACCCGCCTTGCTAGTGGGGGATGGGGGTGGCTGCACTGCTTTCCCACTGGGAGTTACCCTGGGGCACAAATTTGTGGGTTTTAATTACTTACTTATTTTTCCTCCATGTTATGTAGAAGATATTAAGAACAGGTGGCAAGAATACACAGAAGACTGTACAAAAAAGATCTTCACGACCAAGATAATCACGATGGTGTGATCACTCACCTAGAGCCAGACATCCTGGAATGTGAAGTCAAGTGGGCCTTAGGAAGTATCACTATGAACAAAGCTAGTGGAGGTAACGGGTTGAGCTATTTCAAATCCTCAAAGATGATACTGTGAAAGTGCTACACTCAATATGCCAGCAAATTAGGAAAACTCAGCAGTGGCCACAGGACTGGAAAAGGTCAGTTTTCATTCCAATCGCAAAGAAAGGCAATGTCAGAGAATGCTCAAACTACTGCACAATTGCACTCATCTCATATGCTTGTAAAGTCATGCTCAAAATTCTCCAAGCCAGGCTTCAGCAATACATGAACTCCCAGATGTTCAAGCTGGTTTTAGAAAAGGCAGAGGAACCAGAGATCAAATTGCCAACATCTGCTGGATCATGGAAAAAGCAAGAGAGTTCCAGAAAAACATCTATCTCTGCTTTATTGACTATGCCAAAGCCTTTGACTGTGTGGATCACAATAAACTGTGGAAAATTCTGAAAGAGAAGGGAATTCCAGACCACCTGACCTGCCTCTTGAGAAACCTATATGCAGGTCAGGAAGCAACAGTTAGAACTGGACATGGAACAACAGACTGGTTCCAAATAGGAAAAGGAGTACATCAAGGCTGTATATTGTCACCCTGCTTATTTAACTTATATGCACAGTACATCATGAGGAACGCTGGGCTGGAAGAAGCACAAGCTGGAATCAAGATTGCCAGGAGAAATGCAGATGACACCACCCTTATGGCAAAAAGTGAAGAGATACTAAAAAGCCTCTTGATGAAAGTGAAAGAGGAGAGTGAAAAAGTTGGCTTAAAGCTCAATATGCAGAAAATTAAGATCATGGCATCTGGTCCCATCACTTCATTGGAAATAAATGGGGAAACAGTGGAAACAGTGTCAGACTTTATTTTGGGGGGCTCCAAAATCACTGCAGATGGTGATTGCAGCCATGAAATTAAAAGACGCTTGCTCCTTGGAAGGAAAATTATGACCAACCTAGACAACATATTCAGAAGCAGAGACATTACTTTGCCAACAAAAGTCTGTCTAGTCAAGGTTATGGTTTTTCCAGTGGTCATGCATGGATGTGAAAGTTGGACTGCGAAGAAGGCTGAGCACCAAAGAATTGATGCTTTTGAACTGTGGTGTTGGAGAAGATTCTTGAGAGTCCCTTGGACTGCAAGGAGATCCAACCAGTCCATCCTAAAGGAGATCAGTCCTGAGTGTTCTTTGGAAGGACTGGTGCTAAAGCTGAAACCCCAGTACTTTGGCCACCTCATGTGAAGAGTTGACTGTTGGAAAAGGCTCTGATGCTGGGAGGGATTGGGGGCAGGAGAAGGGGATGACAGAGGATGAGATGGCTGGATGGCATCACCGACTCAATGGACATGAGTTTGGGTGAACTCTGGGAGTTGGTGATGGACAGGGAGGCCTGGCATGCTGCGATTCATGGAGTCGCAAAGAGTCGGACACAACTGAGAGACTGAACTGACCTAAACTGATATTGCCCTCTGATATTACAAGGCTCGCCACAGATTCACCAGTGAGAGTGTTTCTTGGTGTTTGGAAACTTCTCTTTTTTAAGCCTCCCTTCCTGGGATGGATCTCCGTTCCTACCTCTTTTGTCTCTCTTTTTATCTTTTATATTTTTTCCTACCTACTTTCGAAGACAATGGGCTGCTTTTCTGGGTGCCTGATGTCCTCTGCCAGCATTCAGAAGATGTTTTGTGGAATTTACTCAGCGTTCAAATGTTCTTTTGATGAATTTGTGGGGGAGAAAGTGGTCTCCCCATCCTATTCCTCTGCCATCTTAAGACCACCCCCTGATCGTTCAGTAGAAACTCTTCAGGCCAGGAGGGAATGGCAGGACATACTTAAAGTGATGAAAGAAAATAACCTACAGCCCAGATTACTGTACCCAGCAAGGATCTCATTCAAATATGAAGGAGAAATCACAAGCT
>NW_011494549.1:329485-329687 GCF_000754665.1 Bison bison bison
TAGACATTTCTCCAAAGAAGACATACAGATGGCTAACAAACACATGAAAAGATGCTCAACATCACTCATTATCAGATAAATGCAAATCAAAACCTCAGTGAGGTACCATTTCATGCCAGTCAGAATGGCTGGTATCCAAAAGTCTACAAGCAATAAATGCTGGAGAGGGTGTGGAGAAAAGGGAACTTTCTTACACTGTTGG
>NW_011494550.1:0-682 GCF_000754665.1 Bison bison bison
TGCTGAGGGAAGTTGGAGAAGCCGATGAGGATGAATTCAGACACCATGCTGTAGTTCTGACCAGACGAGGATGCTGTACCTGGGGAGATCAGAAAGAGAATCAACAATGGTTAAAGCATAGGCTCTGATGTAGATCAAATGGAAATTTAAGAGCTGTGTACTATTTTAAATGTTCTTAATTTATCTGGGTGTCACCATCGTCATCAGTAAAATGGGTGAAATCATAATACTTCTTACTATTCAGTCTTGCAATAAAGATAAACTGAGATTAAGTGCTTACATATATCAAGTGCTTAAGACATAATTTGGCCACTGGGTTCTCATTAGAATCTTTTCTTTCAAAAGTAAATTGTAAAATAAATTCAGAAATATTTTTAATTGAATAGTTCAAACATCAAATATCAAAGTTTTAGGGTAAAATAATACTGGAGTTAAATATACAAATTTAGATATTTTATTAAGAAATGTTTTCTAGGAAAAAAATGTGCTTAAATAAAGTCAAATTAGGTTATTGGAAAAGATTAATAAGATAGAGAGACAGGAAGAGAAGGTACTAACAACAAAACATGAAATTAAAATTAGGAAGTAAATATAAATATAATGAATATTGGAAATTAACAAAAATAGTAAAACAGTATGTCAACAAATACGAAACTCTAGATGAAATGAATGAACTCTTAAA
>NW_011494550.1:782-1215 GCF_000754665.1 Bison bison bison
CCTCTCCCTCTCCCATAGAGTCCATAAGACTGTTCTATACATCAGTGTCTCTTTTGCTGTCTCGTATACCGGGTTACTGTTACCATCTTTCTAAATTCCATATATATGCATTATTATACTGTATTGGTGTTTTTCCTTCTGGCTTACTTCACTCTGTATAATAGGTTCCAGTTTCATCCACCTCATTAGAACTGATTCAAATGTTTTCTTTTTAATGTCTGAGTAATACTCCATTGTGTATCTGTAGCATTGCTTTCTATCCATTCATCTGCTGATGGACATCTAGGTTGCTTCCATGTCCTGGCTATTATAAACAGTGCTGCGATGAACACTGGGGTACATGTGTCTCATTCCCTTCTGGTTTCCTCAGTGTGTATGCCCAGCAGTGGGATTGCTGGATCATAAGGCAGTTCTATTTCCTAGTTTTTTAAGG
>NW_011494550.1:1315-1696 GCF_000754665.1 Bison bison bison
ATCTTTTTAATGTGTTGTTAGATTCTGATTTGCTAGAATTTTGTTAAGGATTTTTGCATCTATGTTCATCAGTGATATTGGCCTGTAGTTTCTTTTTTTGTCGCATCTTTGTCAGGTTTTGCTATTAGGGTGATGGTGGCCTCATAGAATGAGTTTGGAAGTTTACCTTCCTCTGCAATTTTCTGGAAGAGTTTGAGCAAGATCAGTGTTAGCTCTTCTCTAAATTTTTGGTAGAATTCAGCTGTGAAGCCTTCTAGACCAGGGGTTTTGTTTGCTGGAAGATTTTTGATTACAGTTTCAATTTCCGTGCTTGTGTTGGGTCTGTTAAGATTTTCTATTTCTTCCTCGTCGAGTTTTGGAAAGTTGTACTTTTCTAAGAAT
>NW_011494550.1:1796-2731 GCF_000754665.1 Bison bison bison
CCAGTATGTATCAAACTCTATGAAGTGTGGGTATACTCACAAACCTATATCCTTACGACAGTTCTAAGGAGATAGACATTATTATACCAGCCCTTTGTTCATATTTCTCCACCACCCAGCTGGCCATTAGAAGCCTAGAGAAGAGAATTTTCTGTGCAAGCTTCTCTGAATGGCAATCTTCAGCTCCTTATTCCTCAGACTGAATATGATGGGGCTAAGAAAGGGGGTGAAGACTGTGTAGGTGGTGGCCAGCAGAGTGTTAAGGTCGATAGAATGGGGGTCCTTGGGCTTGAGGTAGATGATGGAGGCAAAACTGTAGTGCACGACCACTATGGTGAGGTGGGAGACACAGGTGGAGAAGGTCTTGTGCCGGCCCTCATTGGAGGGGATCCTCAGGATGGCAGTCACGATGAAGACATAGGAGAGGAAAATGAGGAATAAGCACCCCATCAAGGCTGTGACACAGACCAGGATCACACCCATGGTGACAGCGGCTGTCCCCTTCCCACAAGCCAACTTCAAGAGGGCAAACACATGACAGCCATAATGGTGAATCTCATTAGACCCACAAAAGGTGAGGTGAAAAACTATCAATGTCAGTATCATCCCCATGACTGAGCCACCAGCCCAGCACCAGGACACAAGACGGGCACAGTCACGGGTGCTCATGAGCATGTTGTAGCGCAGGGGGTGGCAGATGGCCACGTAGCGGTCATAGCCCATGATCATGAGCAGGAAGGAATGGGTGAAGCCAAACATAAAGGAGAAGAACATCTGGCTGGCACAGGCCACAAAGGTGATGGAGTGGTGGGTGGACAGCATGTCTGCCAGCATGCGAGGGGTGGCTGCAACAGTGAACAGGATCTCAGAGATGGAGAGGGCACACAGGAAGAGGTACATGGGGGTGTGTAGCCTGTGCTCCCTCCAGATGGTGA
>NW_011494550.1:2831-3401 GCF_000754665.1 Bison bison bison
GATCTCCTGAAGAAGGAAATGGCAACCCACACTGGTATTCTTGCCTAGAGAATCCCATGGACAGAGGAGCCTGAGGGCTCCAGTCCATGGAGTCATAAAGATTCGCACACGACTGAGTGATAACACTCTCCCTGGTGGCCCACTGGTTAAGACTTTGCCTTTCCAGTGCAGGGGCTGTGGGTTTCAACCCTGGTCAGGGGGCTAAGATCCCACACGTCTTGCAGCTACAAAATCAAAACATAAAATAGAAGCAATATTGTAAAAACTTGAACAAAGACTTTTAAAATGGTCCACCTCAAAAAGAAAAAAAATTTAAAAAGACACGTAACACAGTGCTTCATATATAAAACTGCTTAGTGTTTGGGTGGTACTTACTGGGCTGGCCAAAACGGTCCTTTAGCTTTTCTATAACATCTTAGGACCATTTTGGCCGACCTAATATTATCAGCTTCACAGTAATCTTTTTATTTTTATTTTATATGAAAATCTTCTCTTGCTTGCCCATTCAAGACAATCCACCTGCATCTGTGCCTCCACACCCATCTGATGCTCTAGGCAAGAATACCAGTG
>NW_011494550.1:3501-3844 GCF_000754665.1 Bison bison bison
CCCCATTTCCTATTTATCCAATGTATTTTACAGATGAATTTAAAAGATTCCCATTCACTAGTTCATTCTCTTTTTCTTTCCACCTGCATTCTGACCTACTTCACTCAGCTCAGCTCAAGACAGAAAACCTCTGGTAGGTCTATCCATTCCAGAGATAATATGGAAATGTAAATTGCAGACCATTATCTTGGAAACATATAGTGTTCTTGTTTCACATGTTTTGTAACTAAGATGATGACAATTAAAAGACATTGGAGGGAACTTCTCTGGTGGCTCAGATGGTAAAGAATCTGCCTGCCATTCAGGAGACCAGGGTTCCATCCCTGGGTCAGGAAGATCTCCT
>NW_011494550.1:5510-7315 GCF_000754665.1 Bison bison bison
AAGCATACTTACTGTCTCTGCTGTTCTTTAACATGGAACTGAAAGTCATGAGGGGTGCTACAAGGAAAACAAGAAGATACATAAGGATTGGAAGGGAAGATCTGAGCATCTATCTAGAAAAGATAAAAGGATAAAGATGTAACATGTTAGAACAGTTAGAGATCAGAAGGCTACAATAAAGAAAGGTCAACTTCCAAAGATTCATGATCTTTCTCATAATATTATATCTAATAATCAAAGTATACAATTTTAGTTAAAATTAAGATAAAACTCCCAAAAGCAACAGCAGAACCACTGACCCACAAACTGCAAAGGGCACCTATATAGGGTGAGAGCTAAAGACTCAGATGGACAAACTGAGAAGACCTCAGGCAGCCTCTTGAGATGGAGCTCTTCCCTAATGACCTTCTCCCCAGGACTGACCTCCATCCCCAGGCTGGGCAATGCTTCCCACAATTGTAGGGTTCTTCCTTCCTACCATTCCCTCCAGGTCTCCCTCAGCCTGGCCTGCCTTTTCCATGAAGTGACCAGTAGGGAAGGGCAGAAGAATCTCTGCTGCTTGATGCTATCAATGGTACCCATAGGCCGGGGTGGGATTGGATCTCCTAGAGCAGATACTGCCTGCTTATTTCTGCTGTAGCCTTTCCTGCTGGCTGCTCCCTAGGGTCTCTTCAGGATGCCAGCCTAGAAGATCTTTCCTTAGAGTCTGGAGAGGCTGGCAGGGGCCACAAGGGATCTTCAGGGACTGCTGCCTCTAAATTTCCTCCAAATATCCACACACAAAAAGACTCCCTGCTTTCTGTATTCCGAGAAATCTCAGCCCATGTTCAGGGTTGAGAAGCTCCCAGGCATTGAGGAGACTAGGTTGGACACAGATAATGTCATCAACTTGGGATCAAGGAAGGGTCAGAGGTATGGCGGGAGCTGGAGAAATCCCAAGTGGGAATCAGTGACTCTGCCCTAGGGTGAGGGCAGCTGGAGGGCTTCCCAGACAAGGGTAATTGAGAGCTGAATCTTGGATACAGGTTTCTCTTGGGCATTTTAAGTGTTCAACATCTCTGGTCAAATTGGATCATCTTACTTCTCTTCTCAATCAAATTACACCCTATTCCCATGGTCCTGGTGACCTAGTCACATAGTCTGACATTCACATATGCGTCCTTGTTATTTTATAAGACACAAATATTTGGTGTTTTGGTGTTGTCCTTGGTCTCTGACCCTGTGATAAGAGTGTCTTTTGTATGCTAATGAGATGACTGGTGGCTGTGGGTTTATCCTTATAAAATGTCTTTTGTTTGCAACTCAAATATTTGACCTCATCTTTTAAGTTAACTATTTACATTCCACAGAGGAATGTGAATTCCTGGGTCCTCAATCATATATCCTCCAAAATCAGCATGGGAGTGAAACAGATATAGAGGTCCATAGGACTCTATTTATTCACATGTTATGTGACCTCCACCAACATTTCCTTTCTGCATAATGAAGATACCTGTAGGTAGCCTCTGATCTCTCTTTGTGCCATCTTCAGATAGCCCTCTGAGATTTAAACACACTACCCAAAAGATACAACTTTAACACAGTAATGAGACATGTATGTGTTACTGAAAGTTAATATTCAGAAAATGAAGATCATGGCATCTGGTCCCATGACTTTCTGGGAAATAGATGGGAAACAGTGGAAACAGTATTAGACTTTATTTTTTGGGGCTCCAAAATCACTGCAGATGATGACAGCAGCCATGAAATTAAAAAACGCTTACTCCTTGAAAGGAAAATTATGACCAACCTACATAGCATATTTA
>NW_011494550.1:7675-8155 GCF_000754665.1 Bison bison bison
AATTGTTTATTTATTTTTCTCCCTGTTAAGTTGCCCTCTGTGCTTCCAAAGCTCGGCACAGATTCCGCAGTGAGAAGGTTTCCTGGTGTTTGGAAACTTCTCTCTTTTTAAGACTCCCTTCCCGGGACAGAACTCCATCCCTCCCTCTTTCGTCTCTTTTTTTGTCTTTTATATTTTTTCCTACCTCCTTTCAAAGAGTTGGGTTGCTTTTCTGGGTGCCTGATGTCCTCTGCCGGCATTCAGAAGTTGTTTTGTGGAATTTACTCGACATTTAAATGCTCTTTTGATGAATTTGTGGGGGAGAAAGTGTTCTCCCCGTCCTACTCCTCTGCCATCTTGCTCCTCCTACATAGCATATTTAAAAGCAGAGACATTACTTTGCCAACAGAGGTCCGTCTAGTGAAGGCTATGGTTTTTTCCTGTGGTCATGTATGGATGTGAGAGTTGGACTGTGAAGAAGGCTGAGTGCCGAAGAATTGA
>NW_011494550.1:8255-8742 GCF_000754665.1 Bison bison bison
GGTGGAGCAAAAGGAGAGTCCAAAGGGAGAGAGAGCAGTCAAGCCAGTAATCTCGCTCCCTAGTGAAAAATGCTTCCTGAAGATTGGGTTCTTAAAGGTACAAAATTGGTAACAAATACATAGAAGCAAAAATTTAAAATCTAGAGTAGAGTTTGGAATTTCAAAAATGCGATGTTAAAGAAAAGAAGAAGGAAAAGAAAGAGAGAAAAAACGAACAAAGAAAAACAAACAAGGTTGTGAAAATTATAAAGAAAATACAGGTACAAAATTGATAACTAATACCAAAAAGCAAAAATTAAAAATCTAGAGTAGAGTTTGAAATTTCAAAAATACAATGTTAAAAAAAAGGAAGAAGAAAAATAAAGAGAGCAAACAAACAAAAACAATGTTGCAAACATTATAAAGAAAATACAGGTACAAAATTGATATCAAATACCAAAAAGCATAAATTAAAAATCTAGAGTAGAGTTTGGAATTTCAGATATAC
>NW_011494550.1:8842-9372 GCF_000754665.1 Bison bison bison
AGCCCTTCACTTTCAGTCTGTATGTGTCCCCTGTTTTGAGGTGGGTCTCTTGTAGACAACATATGTAGGGGTCTTGTTTTTGTATCCATTCAGCCAGTCTTTGTCTTTTGGTTGGGGCATTCAACCCATTTACGTTTAAGGTAATTACTGATAAGTGTGATCCCGTTGCCATTTACTTTATTGTTTTGGGTTCGAATTTATACACCGTTTTTGTGTTTCCTGTCTACAGAATATCCTTTAGTAATTGCTGGAGAGCTGCTTTGGTGGTGCTGAATTCTCTCAGCTTTTGCTTGTCTGAAAAGCTTTTGATTTCCCCTTCATACTTGAATGAGATCCTTGCTGGGTACAATAATCTGGGCTGTAGGTTATTTTCTTTCATCATTTTAAGTATGTCTTGCCATTCCCTCCTGGCTTGAAGAGTTTCTATTGAAAGATCAGCTGTTATCCTTATGGGAATTCCCTTGTGTGTTATTTGTTGTTTTTCCCTTGCTGCTTTTAATATTTGTTCTTTGTGTTTGATCTTTGTTAAT
>NW_011494550.1:9472-10645 GCF_000754665.1 Bison bison bison
GTTTGTGGAGTTCTCTTTAGTTGTGGTGTTTCCTTGCTGTAGTGTGGGTTTGTACAGGTGGCTTGTCAAGGTTTCCTGGTTAGGGAAGCTTGTGTCGGTGTTCTGGTGGGTGGAGCTGTATTTCTTCTCTCTGGAGTGCAATGAAATGTCCAGTAATGAGTTATGAGATGTCTATGGTTTTGGGGTGACTTTGGGCAGCCTGTATCTTGAAGCTTGGGGCTGTGTTGCTGTGTTGCTGGAGAATTTGCGTGGTATGTCTTGCCCTGGAACTTGTTGGCCCTTGTGTGGTGCTTGGTTTCAGTGTCAGTATGGAGGCGTTCGATGAGCTCCTGTCAATTAATGTTCCTTGGAGTCAGGAGTTCCCTGGAGTCAGGGTTTGGACTTAAGCCTCCTGCTTCCAGTTATCAGTCTTATTTTTACAATAGTTTCAAAACTTCTCCTTCTATACAGCACCACTGATAAAACATCTACATTAAAGATGAAAAGTTTCTCTACTGTGAGGGTCAGTCAGAGAGGTTCACAGCGTTACATGGAGAAGAGAAGAGGGAGGAGGGAGTTAGAGGTGACCCAAATGAGATGAGGTGGAATCAACAGTGGAGAGAGTGGGCTAGCCAGTAGTCACTTCCTTATGTGCACTCCACAACTGAACCACTCAGAGATGTTCACGGAGTTATACAGAGAAGAGAAGAAGGAGGAAGGAGACAGAGGTGGCCAGAAGGATAAAAGGGGGGATTGAAAAGGAGGGAGACAGATCCAGCCAGTAATCAGTTCCCTAAGTGTTCTCCACCGTCTGGAACACACAGAAATTCACAGAGTTGGGTAGAGTAGAGACGGGTTAGGGAGGAGACTCAGGCGACCTGGTGGAGCAAAAGGAGAGTCCAAAGGGAGAGAGAGCAGTCAAGCCAGTAATCTCGCTCCCTAGTGAAACATGCTTCCTGAAGATTGGGTTCTTAAAGGTACAAAATTGGTAACAAATACATAGAAGCAAAAATTTAAAATCTAGAGTAGAGTTTGGAATTTCAAAAATGCGATGTTAAAGAAAAGAAGAAGGAAACGAAAGAGAGAAAAAACGAACAAAGAAAAACAAACAAGGTTGTGAAAATTATAAAGAAAATACAGGTACAAAATTGATAACTAATACCAAAAAGCCAAAAATTAAAAATACTAAGAGTA
>NW_011494550.1:12735-16261 GCF_000754665.1 Bison bison bison
GCATCACTGACTCGATGGATGTGAGTCTGAGTGAACTCCGGGAGTTGGTGATGGACAGGGAGCCCTGGCATGCTGCGATTCATGGGGTCGCAAAGAGTCGAACATGACTGAGTGACTGAACTGAACTGAACTGAAGTGTGGGAAAAAGATTTCTGTAAGACATGAGATAACAACACACTTTTAACATGTGTACGTGTGTACCTAAGCATTGATGCCTCTTCCTTTCTCCTTCCCTCTATCACCCTTCTTTGTCTTCTAAATCACTCTTTCTTTCTTACTTTTCTTCCCTCCTCCATTTTCGTTTCTACTTCTTCTCTCTCATAGCCCTATAAATCATAAACAATTTCCATGAAGACAAATAATTTATTCTTTTTGCTTTTACATTTTTATAGGTAAAAAAATAGTTATAAAACACTGGACATGGTGCTTGATATAGAGAAAAATTTTAGTGTTGGTTTGCATAATTATTTTCTGTTGTTGTTTTTTATTTTATATTGGTGGGTAAAGAGAAAAATTAAGTCTTTTCTTGCTTGTCCATACAGAAAAAACCATGGGCATCAGGGCCAACACTCATTCATGGGATGCTCCCTACTTGACCATAGATACATGTTCTAAGCCATAGATGATGGAATGGAGTTTATCACACAGTGTCATGAAAGAGTGGTGTCAGAAGGACTGCAAATGGAGGAAAAATAAATAGCTAGTATGGAATGTAGATATTTTAACACATCTGAATGCTTACCATAGTTCTATGGAGACAAATATTATGATCCTAGCCCTTTGTTCACCACCCAACTGGCCATCAGGAGTTTAGAGAAGAGAATTTTCTGTGGAAGCTTCTCTGTATGGTGTTCTTCAGCTCCTTATTCCTGAGACTGAAAATGATGGGGCTAAGAAAGGGGGTGAAGACTGTGTAGCTGGTGGCCAGCAGAGTGTTACTGTCCACAGAATGAGGGCCCTTGGGTTTGAGGTAGATGATGGAGGCAAAACTGTAGTGCATGACCACTATGGTGAGGTGGGAGACACAGGTGGAGAAGGTCTTGTGCCGGCCCTCAGTGGATGTGGTCCTCAGGATGGCAGCCACGGTGAAGACGTAGGAGAGGACGACGAAGAATAAGCACCCCATCAGGGCTGTGACACAGACCAGGATCACACCCATGGTGACAGAGGCTGTTTCCTTTCCACAGGGCAACTTTAACAGGGCAAGGACATGACAGGAAAAATGGTAAATCTTATTAGACCTACAGAAAGTGAGGTGGAAAACTATCAGTGTAGCCATCATCCCCATGACTGAGCCTCCAGCCCAGCATCAGGACACAAGATGGGCACAGTCACAGGTGCTCATGAGCACGTTGTAGTGCAGAGGGTGGCAGATGGCCACGTAGCTGTCGTAGCCTATGATCATGACCAGAAAGGAGTGAGTGAAGCCAAATATAAGGGAGAAGAACATCTGGCTGGCACAGGCCACAAAGGTGATGGAGCGGTGGCTGGAGAGCATGTCCGCCAGCATGCGAGGGGTGACTGCAACAGTGAGCAGGATATCGGAGATGGAGAGGGCACACAGAAAGAGGTACATGGGGGTGTGGAGGCTGTGCTCCCTCCAGATGGTGCCCATGATGAGCAGGTTCCCCAGCAGTGTGAACAGGTACATCAGCAGGAACAGCAGGAAGAAGGCGGGCAGGAGATGCTGAGGGAAGTTGGAGAAGCCAATGAGGATATATTCAGACACTGTGCTGAAGTTCTGACCAGGTGAGGATGCTGCATCTGGGGAGATCAGAAACAAGATGAATGCCCAGTGGTTAAAACAGAGTTTCTAAATTAGGTTAAATGATAATTGAAGACTTCTGTACTATTTAACTACCTTCTTAACTTTTCTGGGTCTCAAAATTTTCATCAGTAAGTGGAATAAATCATAATGGCTGTTTCATTCCATAATGTGATAAAAATAAAATGAGATTAGTATATTCAATGCTGAAGACATAGTTTAGCTTCTGGGTTTTCCACAGTGATGACAACATGAAAAGTTTTCTCTTTTTGGAGGCATTGAAGACAAACATGGATGATCAGGATCATATCCTCTTGAATAATGTGCCTGTTGTAGGAAATACTTATCTGGTTCTCAAGGCTGTAAAATGTTTTTCCTCTCAGAATCTTTGTCTTTTAATTGAGAATTTATTACATTCGTATTTATTTTAATACTATATTAATGGAACTGTTTTTTCTGTGTTGTTTCATATTGATATTTACTATACTAAGTGAGTTGACAGAAAAGTTTGAAAATAAATAGATGGAAGACTATATGCCAGAAAAAATGTACCAAGTGACAGCTGAGGCAGTAATTTTGAAAACAGACAAAATGAAATTTAAAGAAACAGTAATTATCTTCCATTTACAATTGCAACTCAAAGCATCAAGTTTCCCTGGAGAAATCTTCTGAGAAAGAAACCAAGCTTAGGACATCTTGTGCCAGTGTGAAAGGAAACTTTCAGTGAGTAATGGCTTAATGTGAAATGCATGCCAGAACCAGATTGCAAATGTGCCCACTAAGCTGATTGCCAGAATGAAGGATCGTTGTACAAAGAATGGAGGAACAAGCTAAATGACACCACGAAGATGCAATCAGACAAATCTAAAGATGGAACATGCTACAGAACAATTGATTTTGTAATGTAGATATCACTCTCACTAAAGAATATGGAAAATTCAAGGGACATAACAAGCAATTTTAATATACAGTCCTAGCTTGGATACTAGTTTAGATGAGCCAGTGTAAACTAATTTTAAGGCAACAGAGGAATTTTCACTATGTTATGAATTAATAGTTAGGTGTAAATACTGTGAGATCATTATTAACTTAATTATTGAGCAGGCCAAAAAGTTTATTCAGGTTTTTCTGTAATATCTTATGGAAAAACCTGAATGAACTCTTTGGCAACCCAATATTAATTTTAAATGTGATCTTGTGATTTTGTGCATGATGAAAAGCATTCTTAGTTTAAATGCAGGCTGAAATTAAAAATTACAGAGACACACACACATTCACACTTCAAGAGAAAAAGAAAATTATTTTATTAAGTATAGAACAACATCATAATGATTGACTTAAGTATCACTAATCTATGTAACTATGTACTTTGGAATAGGAAGTGATAAATAATCAGCATAATTTCAGTGAATAGATATAAACAGGAAAAGATAAATCAATATGAGATAGATAGGTACAATATGTAGCTAGATTTTCTCAAAGTATAGAAAGGTAACTTATGAATTATTAATTAGAATGCAATTAAAAATATTTGTAAATGGTGGCTTAGTAAAGAATCTGCCTACAATGTGTGAGACTTGGGTTCTATCTCTGGGTTGAGAAGATCCCCTAGAGAGGGCATGGTAACCCATTCCAGTATTCTTTCCTGGAGAATCCCCATGGACAGAGGTGCCTGGCAGGCTACAGTCCATGGGATTGCAAAGACTTGGACGTGACTGAGTGACTAAGCACATAACAGCATAAATTAGTTATTGGATATAT
>NW_011494550.1:16361-17519 GCF_000754665.1 Bison bison bison
ACATTAATTGACAGGAGCTCATCAAACACCTGCATACCTACACTGAAACCAAGCACCACCCAAGGGCCAACAAGTTCCAGAGCAAGACATACCACGCAAATTCTCCAGCAACACAGGAACACAGCCCTGAGCTCCAATATACAGGCTGCCCAAAGTTACTACAAAACCATAGACATCTCATAAGTCATTACTGGACACTTCATTGCACTCCAGAGAGAAGAAATCCAGCTCCACACACCAGAACACAGACACAAGCTTCCCTAACCAAGAAACCTTGACAAGCCACCTGCACAAACTCACACACAGTGAGGAAAAGCCACAATAAAGAGAACCCCACAAACTGCCAGAATACAGAAAGGACACCCCAAACTCAGCAATATAAACAAGACGAAGAGATAGAGGAATACCCAGCAGGTTAAGGAACAGGATAAATGCCCACCAAACCAAACAAAAGAGGAAGAGATAGGGAATCTACCTGACAAAGAATTCCGAATAATGATAGTGAAAATGATCCAAAATCTTGAAATCAAAATGGAATCACAGATAAATAGCCTGGAGACAAGGATTGAGAAGATGCAAGAAAGGTTCAACAAGGACCTAGAAGAAATAAAAAAGAGTCAATATATAATGAATAATGCAATAAATGAGATCAAAAACAGTCTGGAGGCAACAAATAGTAGAATAACAGAGATAGAAGATAGAATTAGTGAATTAGAAGATAGAATGGTAGAAATAAATGAATCAGAGAGGAAAAAAGAAAAATGATTAAAAGAAATGAGGACAATCTCAGAGACCTCCAGGACAATATTAAATGCTATAACATTCAAATCATAAGAGTCCCAGAAGAAGACAAAAAGAAAGACCACGAGAAAATACTAGAGGAGATAATAGTTGAAAACTTCCTTAAAATGGGGAAGGAAATAATCACCCAAGTCCAAGAAACCCAGAGAGTCCCAGGATAAACCCAAGATGAAACAGGATAAACCCAAGGTGAAACACCCCAAGATACATATTAATCAAATTAACAAAGATCAAACACAAAGAACAAATATTAAAAGCAGCAAGGGAAAAACAACAAATAACACACAAGGGAATTCCCATAAGGATAACAGCTGATCTTTCAATAGAAACTCTTCAAGCCAGGAGGGAATGGCAAGA
>NW_011494550.1:17619-19040 GCF_000754665.1 Bison bison bison
CTGGAAAAAGATTTCCATGCAAATAGAGACCAAAAGAAAGCAGGAGTAGCAATACTCATGTCAGATAAAATAGACTTTAAAACAAAGGCTGTGGAAAGAGATAAAGCAGGTCACTACATAATAGTCAAAAAGATTAATCCAAGAAGCAGATATAACAATTATAAATATATATGCACCCAACATAGGAGCACAGCAATATGTAAGACAAATGCTAACAAGTATGAAAGGGGAAATTAACAATAACACAATAATAGTGGGAGACTTTTAATACCCTACTCACACCTATGGATAGATCAACTAAACAGAAAATTAACAAGGAAACACAAACTTTAAACGATACAATAGACCAGTTAGACCTAATTGATATCTGTAGGTCATTTCACCCCAACACAATGAATTTCACCTTTTTCTCAAGCGCACACGAAACCTTCTCCAAGATAGATCACATCTTGGGCCATAAATCTAGCCTTGGTAAATTAAAAAAAAAATGAAATCAAACTATTAAAAATTCCAACATATGGAAGCTGAACAACACGCTGCTGAATAACCAACAAATCACAGAAGAAATCAAAAAAGAAATCAAAATTTGCATAGAAATGAATGAAAATGAAAACACAACAACCCAAAACCTGTGGGACACTGTAAAAGCAGTCCTAAGGGGAAAGTACATAGCAATACAGGCATACCTCAAGAAACAAGAAAAAAGTCAAATAAAACACCTAACTCTACACCTAAAGCAACTAGAAAAGGAAGAAATGAAGAACCCCAGGGTTAGTAGAAGGAAAGAAATCTTAAAAATTAGGGCAGAAATAAATGCAAAAGAAAAAAAGTAGATGATAGCAAAAATCAACAAAGCCACAAGCTGGTTCTTTGAAAGGATAAATAAAATTAACAAACCATTAGCCAGACTCATCAAGAAACAAAGGGAGAAAAATCAAATCAATAAAATTAGAAATGAAAATGGAGAGATCACAACAGACAACACAGAAATACAAAGGATCATAAGAGACTACTATCAGCAATTGTATACCAATAAAATGGACAACGTGGAAGAAATGGACAAATTCTTAGAAAAGTACAACTTTCCAAAACTGGACCAGGAAGAAATAGAAAATCTTAACAGACCCATCACAAGCATGGAAATTGAAACTGTATTCAGAAATCTTCCAGCAAACAAAAGCCCAGGTCCAGACGGCTTCACAGCTGAATTCTACCAAAAATTTGGAGAAGAGCTAACACCTATCCTACTCAAACTCTTCCAGAAAATTGCAGAGGAAGGTAAACTTCCAAACTCATTCTATGAGGCCACCATCACCCAGGTACCAAAACCTGACAAAGATGCGACAAAAAAAGAAAACTACAGGCCAATATCACTGATGAACATAGATGCAAAAATCCTTAACAAAATTCTAGCAATCAGA
>NW_011494550.1:19140-19609 GCF_000754665.1 Bison bison bison
GGAGCAGGAAGGAGGGTTCAGGATGGGGAACACATGTATACCTGTGGCGGATTCATTTTGATATTTGGCAAAACTAATACAATTATGTAAAGTTTAAAAATAAAATAAAATTAAAAAAAAAAGAAAGCAGTACTACAGATACACAATGAGGTATTACTCAGCCATTAAAAAGAATGCATTTGAGTCAGTTCTACTGAGATGGATGAAACTGGAGCCTATTATACAGAGTGAAGTAAGCCAGAAAGAAAAACATCAATACAGTATACTAACGCATATATATGGAATTTAGAAAGATGGTAACAATAACCCTGTATACGAGACAGCAAAAGAGACACTGATGTATAGAACAGTCTTATGGACTCTGTGGGAGAGGGAGGGGGTGGGAAGATTTGGGAGAACGGCATTGAAACATGTAAAAGATCATGTATGAAACGAGATGCCAGTCCAAGTTCGATGCACGATACTGGAT
>NW_011494550.1:19709-23188 GCF_000754665.1 Bison bison bison
GCAAATCAAAAGCACTATGAGGTACCATTTCACGCCAGTCAGAATGGCTGCAATCCAAAAGTCTACAAGCAACAAATGCTGGAGAGGGTGTGGAGAAAAGGGAACCCTCTTACACTGTTGGTGGGAATGCAAACTAGTACAGCCACTCTGGAGAACAGTGTGGAGATTCCTTAAAAAACTGGAAATAGAACTGCCTTATGATCCAGCAATCCCACTGCTGGGCATACACACTGAGGAAACCAGAATTGAAAGAGACACGTGTACCCCAATGTCCATCGCAGCACTGTTTATAATAGCCAGGACATGGAAGCAACCTAGATGTCCATCAGCAGATGAATGGATAAGAAAGCAGTGGTACATATACACAATGGAGTATTACTCAGCCATTAAAAAGAACACATTTGAATCAGTTCTAATGAGGTGGATGAAACTGGAGTGTATTATACGGAGTGAAGTAAGCCAGAAAGAAAAACACCAATACAGTATACTAACGCATATATATGGAATTTAGAAAGATGGTAACAATAACCCTGTATGCTGCTGCTGCTACTAAGTCACTTCAGTTGTGTCCGACTCTGTGGGACCCCATAGACAGCAGCCCATCAGGCTCCCCGTCCCTGGGATTCTGCAGGCAAGAACACTGGAGTGGGTTGCCATTTCCTTCTCCAATATTTGAAAGTGAAAAGTGAAAGTGAAGTTGCTCAGTCTTGTCCTACTGTTATCGACCCCATGGACTGCGGCCCACCAAGCTCCTCCATCCATTGGATTTTCCAGGCAAGAATGCTGGAGTGGGATGCCATTGCCTTCTCTGATATATGAGACAGCAAAAGAGACACTGATGTATAGAACAGTCTTTTGGACTCTGTGGGAGAGGGAGAGGGTGAGATGATTTGGGAGAACGGCATTGGAACATGTATAATATGATATATGAAACGAGTCACCAGTCCAGGTTCAATGCACGATACTGGATGCTTGGGGCTGGTGCACTAGGATGACCCAGAGGGATGGTATGGGGAGGGAGGAGGGAAGAGGGTTCAGGATGGGGCACAGGTGTATACCTTTGGCGGATTCATGTTGATACATGGCAAAACCAATACAATATTGTAAAGTTAAAAAGTAAAATAAAATAAAAGGAATTAATTAAAGAATTCTTGGATTATCTAAAAAAATAAAAATAAGTCTTTATAATACTTAATGAACACTAGTTATGGTGATTCTGTTATACACAGCAACAGGTGTAATTATAAAACACAAGTATTAATTAGACAAAGTAGCCAAAGTTAAAGGAAAAGAAAATATGTGTATTTATGTTTAAGTTGATGGGCTTCCCTGGTAGCTCAGCTGGTAAAAATCCACCTGCAATGCAGGAGACCCTGGTTTGACCTCTGGGTTGAGAAGATCCCTTGGAGAAGCGATAGGCTATCCACGTCAGTATTCTTGGTCTTCCCTGGTGGCTCAGACAGTAAAGAATCTGCTTGCAATGCAGGAGACCTGGGTTCGATCCCTGGGTTGGGTAAGAGGAGGGCCCAACTGGAGGAGGATATGACAACGCACTCCAGTATTCTTCCCTGGAGAATCCCTTAGAGGAGTCTGACCACCTGTAGTCCTTAGGGTTGCACAAAGTTGGATATGACTGAGTGACTAAGCACATGCACACACACGTTTAAGTTGAAGAGTAAACTATACCTCATTTGTCCTAAAGTTGAATTCAGTCCTTCTTTATAAGTTGAGCAGTAAAAACCTCTCATGTTAACATAAAGTGTGAGGATGTGGAAACAAGTCCAGTCAAACTGGGGAACCCTGAGCAGCCTCCTTTGCAGAATATATGGCAGGTTGCCTGTTATTCTTCACATATTTTATCTCATTCACTCATATGTGAATGAGCCTCACAAAGAGAGATCAGGGCAGATAAACTCACAACCACTGCATCTGATAGAGGGGAGACTGAGGCTCAGAATGGTTGTATGACTCATCCAAGGTCACTCAACTTAGGCTTCCAATGTTTGTCTTTCCATCCAGCCCTTCACACATCACTTTCCTGCAATATGATATATCCACCTCTTAGAATGGGCTTCCCGGGTGGCATTAATGGGAAAGAATCTGTCTGCCAACAGAGATGCAAGAGACATGGGCTTGACCCCTGGGTGAGAGGATGCCCTGGAGAAGGAAATGGCAACCCCCTCCAGTATTCTTGCCTGGAAAAGTCCATGGGCACAGGAGCACGGAGGGCTACAGTCTGTGGGAGTGCAAAGAGTGGCACATGACTGAAGCACTCATGCAACCTTCACACTTAGAGAAAAGTTGAAATAATAGAGTCGCCGTGTGGTAAAGAATCTGCCTGCAATACAGGAGACCAGGGTTTGATCCCTGGGTCAGGAAGATCCTCTGGAAGAGGGCATGGCAACCCACTCCAGTATTCTTGCCTGGAGAATCCCATGGACAGAGGAGCCTTGTGGGCTAGTGTCATAGGGTTGCAGAATGAGACATGACAGAAGCTCCTTAACACACACGCATGCACCTGTTGGGATGGCTCAGAGAGTTAAATAACATCCTCTATGTAGGGCACTGACCATGATTGGCACACAGTAAGGACCCAGTAAATGCCAGCTTTCAAAGACCTATTTAATAGTTACCTATGGCCTTCTGTGTCTCAACTCTTGTACTAGTTTTGAGAGTACAGAGATCGATCTGTTGCTAGTCTCTCTCTTTGAAGAGTTTCCATGGTGCTTAGTGGCAAGACACACAGAGAAATGTCAGAGCTCTCACCAAGACATGGACCAGGTTCTAGTGTTAGTTAGTGTGTTATTCACTCAGTCGTGTTTGACTCTGTGACCCCATGGGCTGTAGCCGGCCAGGCTCCTGTGTCAGAGGAATTCTCCAGACAAGGATACTGGAGTGGGTTGCCCTTCCCTTTTCCAGGGGATCTTCCCAACTATTTCTTCCTCCAGGGGGTCTCCCTGACCCAGGGATCGAAGCCTGGTCTCCTGCATTGCAGGCAGATTCTTTACTCTCTGAGTCACCAGGGAAGCCCAGACCAGGTGCTAAGGGCCATCAAAAGGAGTGTGACTGCAGCTTGGGAGCATCAGCCAGGTTGTCCTTCATTCCTGTACTCCAACAGCTCTCACAAGTGACCCCTTCAAAGGACACTTGGGACTTTCTGGAGACATTTTTGATTGTTACAACTGGGGGAGGGGGAGATGTGCTATAATATCTAGTGGGTCAAGGCCAGGGATGCTGTTCAACTTCCTAGAATGCACATCGACTTAAAAAATAGTCACAACCTAAAAGTTGAGACTTAGGTTTTATTTTGGAAGACACTTGCTCCTTGGAAGAAAAGCTATGAAAAACCTAGACAACATATTAAAAAGGAGAGATATTACTTTACTGACAAAGGTCCATCTAGTCAAAGCTATGGTTTTCCCAGTAGTCATGTATGGATGTGAGAGTTGGACCATAAAGCAAGCTGAGCGCTGAAGATT
>NW_011494550.1:24344-36521 GCF_000754665.1 Bison bison bison
GGTATTCTTGTCCTTCCAGAGTGCCTTTAGGGCTCACCAGCTCACATTGGAGGGCTGCAATTGCCAATGATTGTGACCTCCTTGTTTACTGATATGGCAGGAAATAGTCCATCTCTCATACAGAATAGACCCCACTGCAAAGATGAGCCAGCTTCAGATGTCAGCAGTGCCAAGGAGGATAAACCCTGCAGTATTTACTTAACAAGTGCTTCCCAGGTGGCTCATTGGTAAAGAATCCACCTTCCACTGCAGGAGACGTGGTTCAGTTCCAGGGTTGGAAATATCCCCTGGAGAAGGAAATGGCCCACTCCCATATTCTTGCCTGGGAAATCCCATTGACAGAGGAGCCTGGCAGGCTACAGTCCACGGGATCTCAAAGAGTTGGACATGACTGAAGTGACTTAGCACACACACAAGGGGAAGTCACTATAGTAAGGTTAGGACTAGATGCAAGCTAATCCCCTTGACAACTAAATTTAAGGGACCACCACACAATTCAGTGGCCAAGAAAAATCACATTTCATGCAATATTTTTAAAAATCAAAAGTAATGTAAAAAGTTCACGATGAACTGAGTATCAGCATTTTAAATAAAGATGGGCTACAACTCTGCACTTTCATCAGCCTGCCTCACTCTTCTTACTCTGATCCAGCCCTTGGGGTCTAGAGCATGACTCTTAATTCTATGTACATTCACTAAGTTCAACTTCTTTGGTTGTTTTTAATTTGTAAATTAAATTAATACCGTGTAAAAATTCATAAATTTGTAAAGCAATTAATACAAAATACGGTAAATGAGTAAAAATACAGTTGATTAAATTTCAGAATGCAATGACATTAGTCAAACTAGAATGAGTTGATTTTTTTCTTTAGTGATCCCCGGGAAGCACACTGACCCTTCTTGGATATAATTCAGAAGTCACCTATGCTGTCAATTCTCTCATATTCACATAGTCTGATTCTTACCCATTTCCCAGGATGATCAGTGTATTCTAAGATGTCTCCAGATTTGTGATCAGTCATGGCGCACTGGCTATACCCCGGGGCTTGTGTTAGCCACTTAGTCATCCATTGTACATAACTCTTTCAAAAGAGGCAGTCCTTACCATCTGGGACTTCTTCACAATTTATAGTAGAGACAAAGGATGTTTCCAAATATTGCTAGTGAACTAACATGATTCTTTCAATACAACCCAGGAGGCTGACTTTATAAAAGGAGTCAAAATTATTTTTAGATCAAGCAACTTTGTATTTTAACACAAAACTCTTTTTGTACTAATAAACCTGCTAACAAAACCAAACAGAGAAAGCATATAGCCTGTTTCATTAAACTTAAGACTTGTCTCTCCGGGCCCCTCATATCGGGTGTTTCTTCCTAACCGCCTGGGAGCAGCGTATTTTAAGCTTTGGCTACATTTCATTGATGTCTGCTAAAGTTGGTCTCTTCTTTCCAATCTAGGTTTTCATCCCTTCCTGGAACAGACTGGCCTCCCCTCCTCATAATCCTAAGAAATGAATGCCTCTGAGCCCCAGCTCCAATTTAATGAATTCTGTTTTTTCCACTTAAGGGGCAAGCAGCTGATAGAGAGCCAAGTAGGAGCCAGCTCTTGCTTATAAGGTGGCTGAATAGAGGTCACTCATTTTCTGCAGGCTCAACTCTATGCTGTTATTGTTGTTTAGTTGCTAAAAGTGGTGTCCAACTCTTTGGGACCCCATGGACTGTAGCCCACCAGGCTCCTCTGCCCATGGGATTTCCCATGCAAGAGTACAGGAATGAGTTGCCATTTCCTTCTCCAGGGGATCTTCCCGACCCAGGGATCGAACAACCCAGGTCTCCTATATTGCAGGAGGATTCTTTACTGAGCCACCTGGGAAGCCCGTGGCTTGAACAAATAGCTCAATCTATCAGATTCTCATTTTCCTCCACTCAAAAATATGGGTAACAATAGATGTGGGTGTAACATATGCATGCATGCGTCAGTTGCTCAATCGTGTTCAATTCTTTGCAACCTCACAGAGTAGCTTGCCAGGCTCCTTTGTCTGTGGGATTTATTTTTCAGGTAAGAGTATTAGAATGGGTTGCCATTTCCTCCTCCAGGGGATCTTCCTGACCCAGGGATCAAACCTGTATCTCCTGCATTTGCAGGCAGATTCTTTACCTCCTGAGCCATCAGGGAAGCCCATAAATACAGATATATATGGATGTATTTTGTGAGTTTGAGAAGCTAACATAAATGAAATCGTACCACAATGTAAGACAAAATGCAGGCACTCATATATGATAGATATTCTTAAGATCCCTGTTTTAAAATCTCTTCTGCCTCCAACTTGAGGTCTGGTCTCACCCCAAGCTAAAACTTTACATCCCATGGAAGGCCCCCTTCCTGGATCCTCAGTCATATCATCCCCATGGGATCCAGCATGGGAATCAGATAGATCTAAACTTCCCCATGAGTCCACTCCACATCCCCCGCCCCCTGCCTTTATTTTGGCTGTGTTTGGTCTTCATTGCAGCATGCAGGCTCCCTAGCTGTGGTGCATGGGCTTAGTTGCCCCAAGGCATGTGGGATCTTAGTTCCCTGACCAAGGATTGAACCCACGTCCCTGCATTGGTAGGAGGACTATTTACCACTGGACTACCAGTGAGGTTCCCCCCATAAGTCTTTTATTCACCAGTTGTGTGACCTCCACCCACATTTCTCATCTGCATAATGGGAGTATCCAAAAGTAGCCTCTGACCTCTGTGCCTTTTTTAGATAGCACTTTACCCTGAACATACACCCCAAAGAGAAACAACTTATACACAGTCATGAGAAATTAATATTTTACTTAATGTATGTGCAAGAAAGGGGAAAACGAATTTTCATAATATGTCAGCTAGAAACATCCTTTTAACACACTTTAGGTTCTTACTTAAGAACTGACCCTCTATTCTTTTTTCTTTCCCCCTCCTTTCTCTCTCTCCCCCCTCTCATTCACTCTATTTCTCTCCTATTTCACTCCCTCTTCCTCTATACATCCCTTTCTAAATCCCTTACATTTCCTCTTTTTCTTCTTCCTTATATCAATTGACACCACCTTATGGCAGAAAGCAAAGAACTAAAGGGCCAACAGTTTCATTCTATCTCTCTTTCCCAGATTTGACCCCATTTCCTATTTTCAAAAAAAAAAAAAAATTATGGCCTGCACTGGGTCTTCATGACTGCTTGGAGACTTTCTCTAGTTGCGGTGAGTGGGGGCTACTCTTTTCTGTGGGGCCTGGGCTTCTCACTGAGGTAGCTTCTCTAGTCACGGAGCACAGCATCTAGGTGCGTGGGCTTCGGTAGCTGTGGCCCACATCACTAGATCGTTGGCTCAGTAACTGTGCTGCAAGGGCTTAGTTGCCTCATAACATGTGCAATCTTTTCAGACTGGGGAGGAAACCCATGTCTCCTGTGTTGGCAGGTGGATTCTTAACCTTTGGACCACCAGGGAAGTCCCCCATTTCCTATTTATCCAATGTATTTTACAGATGAATTTAAAAGATTCCCATTCACTAGTTCATTCTCTTTTTCTTTCCACCTGCATTCTGACCTACTTCACTCAGCTCAGCTCAAGACAGAAAACCTCTGGTAGGTCTATCCATTCCAGAGATAATATGGAAATGTAAATTGCAGACCATTATCTTGGAAACAAATAATGTTCTTGTTTTCCATGTGTTGTAACTAAGATGATGACAATTAAAAAACATTGGAGGGAACTGCTGGTGGCTCAGATGGGAAAGAATCTGTCTGCCATTCAGGAGACCAGGGTTCCATCCCTGAGTCAGGAAGATCTCCTGAAGAAGGAAATGGCAACCCACTCCAGTATTCTTGCCTAGAGAATCCCATGGACAGAGGAGCCTGAGGGCTCCAGTTCATGGAGTCATAAAGATTTGCACACTACTGAGTGACTAACGCACTTTCCCTGGTCGCCCACTGGTTAAGACTTTGCCTTTCCAGTGTGGGAGCTGTGGGTTTCAACCCTGGTCAGGGGGCTAAGATCCCACACGTCTTGCAGCTACAAAATCAAAACATAAAATAGAAGCAATATTGTAAAAACTTGAACAAAGACTTTTAAAATGGTCCACCTCAAAAAGAAAAAAAATTTAAAAAGACACGTAACACAGTGCTTCATATATAAAACTGCTTAGTGTTTGGGTGGTACTTACTGGGCTGGCCAAAACGGTCCTTTAGCTTTTCTATAACATCTTATGACCATTTTGGCCGACCCAATATTATCAGCTTCACATTAATCTTTTTATTTTTATTTTATATGAAAATCTTCTCTTGCTTGCCCATTCAAGACAATCCACCTGCATCAGCGCCTCCACACCCATCTGATGCTCCCCATCTGCTTATAGGTAGATTAGAATTCTAAGGCATAGATGAAGAAACAGATTTTATCACATGAGGTATAAAAAAGAGATCATGATGGCTCAAGCCTATGCAAGAGGGAGACAAAAAACTTGAGGCAAAACAAATATCCAGTATGTATCAAACTCTATGAAGTGTGGGTATACTCACAAACCTCTATCCTTACAACAGTTCTAAGGAGATAGACATTATTATACCAGCCCTTTGTTCATATTTCTCCACCACCCAGCTGGCCATTAGAAGCCTAGAGAAGAGAATTTTCTGTGGAAGCTTCTCTGAATGGCAATCTTCAGCTCCTTATTCCTCAGACTGAATATGATGGGGCTAAGAAAGGGGGTGAAGACTGTGTAGGTGGTGGCCAGCAGAGTGTTAAGGTCGATAGAATGGGGGCCCTTGGGTTTGAGGTAGATGATGGAGGCAAAACTGTAGTGCACAACCACTATGGTCAGGTGGGAGACACAGGTGGAGAAGGTCTTGTGCCGGCCCTCATTGGAGGGGATCCTCAGGATGGCAGCCACGATGAAGACATAGGAGAGGAAAATGAGGAATAAGCACCCCATCAAGGCTGTGACACAGACCAGGATCACACCCGTGGTGACAGCGGCTGTCCCCTTCCCACAAGCCAACTTCAAGAGGGCAAACACGTGACAGCCATAATGGTGAATCTCATTAGACCCGCAAAAGTTGAGGCGAAAAACTATCAATGTCAGTATCATCCCCATGACTGAGCCACCAGCCCAGCACCAGGACACAAGACGGGCACAGTCACGGGTGCTCATGAGCACATTGTAGCGCAGGGGGTGGCAGATGGCCACGTAGCGGTCGTAGCCCATGATCATGAGCAGGAAGGAGTGGGTGAAGCCAAACGTAAAGGAGAAGAACATCTGGCTGGCACAGGCCACAAAGCTGATGGAGCGGTGGGTGGAGATCATGTCCGCCAGCATGCGAGGGGTGACTGCAACAGTGAACAGGATCTCGGAGGTGGAGAGGGCACACAAGAAGAGGTACATGGGGGTGTGGAGGCTGTGCTCCCTCCAGATGGTGCCCATGATGAGCAGGTTCCCCAGCAGTGTGAACAGGTACATCAGCAGGAACAGCAGGAAGAAGGTGGGCAGGAAATGCTGAGGGAAGCTGGAGAAGCCAATGAGGATGAATTCAGACACTGTGCTGTAGTTCTGACTAGATGAGGATGCTGCCCCTGGGGAGATCAGAAAGAGAATCAACAATGGTTAAAGCATAGGCTCTGATGTAGATCAAATGGAAATTTAAGAGCTGTGTACTATTTTAAATGTCCTTAATTTAACTGGGTCTCACCATCTCTATGGAGAAGGCAATGGCACCCCACTCCAGTACTCTTGTCTGGAAAATCCCATGGACGGACAAGCCTGGAAGCCTGCGGTCCATGGGGTCGCTAGGAGTCAGACACGACTGAGCGACTTCACGTTCACTTTTCACTTTCCTGCATTGGAGAAGGAAATGGCAACCCACTCCAGTGTTCTTGCCTGAAGAATCCCAGGGGCAGGGGAGCCTGGTGGGCTGCCGTCTCCGGGGTCGCACAGAGTCGGACACGAATGAAGCGACTAAGCAGCAGCAGCACCATCTTCATCAGTAAAATGGGCGAAATCATAATACTTCTTACTATTCAGTCTTGTGATAAAGATAAACTGAGATTAAATGCTTACGTGTATCAAGTGCTTAAGACATAGTTTGGCCACTGGGTTGTCATTATAATCTTTTCTTTCAAAAGTAAATCATAAAATAAATTCAGAAATATTTCTAATTGAATAGTTCAAACATCAAATATCAAAGTTTTAGGGTAAAATAATACTGGAGTTAAATATACAAATTTAGATATTTTATTAAGAAATTTTATCCAGGAAAAAAATGTGCTCAAATAAAGTCAAATTAGATATCTGGGAAAGATTAATAAGATAGAGAGACAGAAAGAAAAGATACTAACAACAAAACATGAAATTAAAATTAGGAAGTAAATATAAATATAATGAATATTGGAAATTAACAAAAATAGTAAAACAGTATGTCAACAGATATGAAACTCTAGATGAAATGAATGAACTCTTAAAAGAATGTAAAATTCCAAAAATGGCACAAGAAAAATTAGGGGTCCCAGATACATAAATATTTTTTAAAAGTTTTAGTTATTTAAAAAGCTTTCCTCCCTAAAATCATTTCCCCAATTGGGTTTGCAAGTAAGCTCTCTAAACTTTTAAGGAACAGTGGGTGAGTATCATATGCATGTTCTTCAACAAACAGAAAAATACATGAAATTGCCCAGCTCATTGCATCAGGTTCATGCAATCTGGATTCTAAAACCAGGTAAGAATATTTGTAAGAGAAGATAAACATGAGCTCATTTTATCTACTCATGCAGATTTAAAAATTCATAGTAGGATATAACCCAGTAAAATCTCAAGGTAGTAAAAATAATATATTATGATCATGTAGCTTTGATTTATCCTATTAATGACAAGGATGGTTCAACATCAGAAAATCTATCATGTGATTCACTACATGAATAAGCTATAAAAGAAAAATCATTTATTTATTACTATTCCAAATAAGGCAGGAATAATGTCCTAATATTCAACTTTTATTCACATTAAAAAAAAAACCTCTTTTGACCATGTGGAAAGGTGACTTTCATAGCTAGATTAAGAATATATACTATGAAGTCCAAAAAAGAGAGGATATATGTATACAGGGATCTTCTTGATAGCTTAGATGGTAAAGAATCCACCTGCAATGCAAGAGACCCAGTTTCAATACCTGAGTCAAGAAGATCCCTTGGAGAAGAGAATGGCCAGCCACTCCAGTAATGTTGCTTGGAGAATTCCATGGACAGAGGAGCCTGGTGGGCTATGGTCCATGGGGGTCATGGAGAGTTGAAAATGACCAAGCAACTAAGACTTTCACTTTTTCATATGTACACATATAGCTGATTCACTTTGCTGTACAGCAGAAGCTATTATAACATAGTAAAGCAACTGAATTCCAATAAAAATAAGTTTAAGAAGAGAAAATACACCATAAAGCCAGCAAGTAGTATACTAATGGGGAAACTAGATGCATTATTTTAGGATCAAGAACAAGCCAAGCATACTTACTGTCTCTGCTGTTCTTTAACATGGAACTGAAAGTCATGAGGGGTGCTACAAGGAAAAAAAGAAGATACATAAGGATTGGAAGGGAAGATCTGAGCATCTATCTAGAAAAGATAAAAGAATAAAGATGTAACATGTTAGAACAATAAGAGATCAGAAGGCTACATAAAGAAAGATGAACTTCCAAAGATTCATGATCTTTCTCATAATATTATATCTAATAATCATTCAAAGTATACAATTTTAGTTAAAATTAAGATAAAACTCCCAATAGCAACAGCAGCTATACAAAAAACACTCTCAAGCATTTTTGTCTCAGGATATCTTTACACTAAAAAATTACTGCGGCCCCTAAAAGGTTTTTGTTTGAGTGGATTGTAACTATCAACTGTTACTATGTTAGAAATTAAAACCAAGAATTAAAAATATTTAATTATTAGTACATTTAAAAGAACACTAAGAAAACTAGCACAGGCTAATTTAAGTAACATATTTTAGTCAAGTAACATTTTCAGAAAAACTTAAAGTGAGAAGAATGGCTTTGTTGCACTTTTTTTTGAATACACCTAATATGTGCCTTGTAGGAGACAATTTGATGGCAGTGTCTGCTTCTTCATTCAATCTAAAACATGTTGTTTTAGTTGAAGTAGATGATGAAAAACATTCTCATTGGTCGAATAAGGATCTCACAGACCTGCAGAAAAGTTGTCAGGAACCCCAAGAAGTCTTCACATCACATTCAGATTATCTCTGTTAGAAAAGAGCTGGAGTTAACCAGAAATGCAAATATTCCAAAGACTTGGGTCTGAGAACCACTGACTCACAAACTGAAAAGGGCACCTATGTAGGGTGAGAGCTAAAGACTCAGAAAGACAAACTGAGAAGACCTCAGGCAGCCTCCCGAGATGGAGCTCTTCCCTAATGACCTTCTCCCCAGAACTGACCTCCATTGCCAGGTTGGGTGATGCTTCCCACAACTGTAGGGTTCTTCCTTCCAACCATTCCCTCCAGGTCTCCCTCAGCCTGGCCTGCCTTTTCCATGAAGTGACCAGTAGGGAAGGGCAGAAGAATCTCAGCTGCGTGATGCTATCAGTGGTACCCATAAGCTGGGGTGGGCTTGGACCTCCTAGAGCAGATACTGTCTGCTTATTTCTGCTGTAGCCTTTCCTGCTGGCTGCTCCCTAGGGTCTCTTCAGGATGCCATCCTAGAAGATCTGTCCTTAGAGTCTGGAGAGGCTGGCAGGGGCCACAAGGGATCTTCAGGGACTGCTGCCTCTAAATTTCCTCCAAATATCCACACACAAAAAGACTCCCTGCTTTCTGTATTCCGAGAAATCTCAGCCCATGTTCAGGGCTGAGAAGCTCCCAGGCATTGAGGAGACTAGGTTGGACACAGATAATGTCATCAACTTGGGATCAAGGAAGGGTCAGAGGTATGGCAGGAGCTGGAGAAATCCCAAGTGGGAATCAGTGACTCTGTCCTGGGGTGAGGGCAGCTGGAGGGCTTCCCAGACAAGGATAATTGAGAGCTGAATCTTGGATACAGGTTTCTCTTGGGCATTTTAGTGTTCAACATCTCTGGTCAAATTGGATCATCTTACTTCTCTTCTCAATCAAATTACACCCTATTCCCATGGTCCTGGTGACCTAGTCACATAGTCTGACATTCACATATGCGTCCTTGTTATTTTATAAGACACAAATATTTGGGGTTTTGGTGTTGTCCTTGGTTTCTGACCCTGTGATAAGAGTGTCTTTTGTATGCTAATGAGATGACTGGTGGCTGTGGGTTTATCCTTATAAAATGTCTTTTGTTTGCAACTCAAATATTTGACCTCATCTTTTAAGTTAACAATTTACATTCCATAGAGGAATGTGAATTCCTGGATCCTCAATCATATATTCTGAAATTTCAGCATGGGAGTGAAACAGATATACGTGTTATGTGACCTCCACCAACATTTCCTTTCTGCATAATGAAGATACCTGTAGGTAGCCTCTGATCTCTCTTTGTGCCATCTTGAGATAGCCCTCTGCCCTTTAAACACACTACCCCAAAAGATACAACTTTAACACAGTAATGAGACATGTATGTGTTACTGAAAGTTAAGTGTGGGAAAAAGATTTCTGTAAGACATGAGATAACAACACACTTTTAACATGTGTACGTGCTTACCTAAGCATTGATGCCTCTTCCCTTTCTCCTTCCCTCTGTCACCCTTCTTTCTCCTCTAAATCTCTCTTTACTTCTTACTTTTTCTCCCTCCTTCATTTTCGCTTCTACTTCTTCTCTCTCATAGCCCTGTAATTAATAAACAATTGCCATGGAGAAAAATAATTTATTTATTTATTTTTTACATTTGTCATAGCTAAAAAGATAGTTATAAAACACCGGACACAGTGCTTGATATAGAGAAAATTTTCAATGTTTGTTGGTTTTTATAATTATTTTCTGTTGTTGTTTTTTATTTTATATTGGTGGGTAAAGAGAAAAATTAAGTCTTTTCTTGCTTGTCCATTCAGAAAGAACCATGGGCATCAGGACCAACACTCATTCATGGGATGCTCCCTACTTGACCATAATACATGTTCTAAGACATAGATGATGGGATGGAGTTTATCACACAGTGTCCTGAAAGAGTGGTGCCAGAAGGACTGCCAATGGAGGAAAAATAAATAGCTAGTATGGAATGTAGATATTTTAACACATCTGAATGCTTACCATAGTTCTACGGAGACAAATATTATGATCCTAGCCATTTTCTTCACCACCCAACTGGTCATCCGGAGTTTAGAGAAGAGAATTTTCTGCGGAAGCTTCTCTGTATGGCGTTCTTCAGCTCCTTATTCCTGAGACTGAAAATGATGGGGCTAAGAAAGGGGGTGAAGACTGTGTAGGTGGTGGCCAGCAGAGTGTTACTGTCCATAGAATGAGGGCCCTTGGGTTTGAGGTAGATGATGGAGGCAAAACCGTAGTGCACGACCACTATGGTGAGGTGGGAGACACAGGTGGAGAAGGTCTTGTGCCGGCCCTCAGTGGAGGGGATCCTCAGGATGGCAGCCACAATGAAGACATAGGAGAGGACGATGAACAATAAGCACCCCATCAGGGCTGTGACACAGACCAGGATCACACCCATGGTGACAGAGGCTGTTTCCTTTCCACAGGCCAACTTCAACAGGGCAAGGACATGACAGGCAAAATGGTAAATCTTATTAGACCTACAGAAAGTGAGGTGGAAAACTATCAGTGTCACCATCATCCCCATGACTGAGCCTCCAGCCCAGGACCAAGACACAAGACGGGCACAGTCACGGGTGCTCATGAGCACGTTGTAGCGCAGGGGGTGGCAGATGGCCACATAGCGGTCATAGCCCATGATCATGAGCAGGAAGGAGTGGGTGAAGCCAAACGTAAAGGAGAAGAACATCTGGCTGGCACAGGCCACAAAGGTGATGGAGCGGTGGGTGGAGAGCATGTCCGCCAGCATGCGAGGGGTGACTGCAACAGTGAACAGGATCTCGGAGATGGAGAGGGCACACAGGAAGAGGTACATGGGGGTGTGGAGGCTGTGCTCCCTCCAGATGGTGCCCATGATGAGCAGGTTCCCCAGCAGTGTGAACAGGTACATCAGCAGGTACAGCAGAAAGAAGGTGGGCAGGAGCTGCTGAGGGAAGTTGGAGAAGCCAATGAGGATGAATTCAGACACTGTGCTGTAGTTCTGTCCAGATGAGGATGCTTCATCTAGGGAGATCAGAAACAAGATGAAGGCCCAGTGGTTAAAACAGAGGTTCTAAAATAGGTTAAATGATAATTGAAGGCTTCTATATTATATAGCTACCTTCTTAACTTTTCTGGGTCTCAAAATTTTCATCAGTAAAATGGAATAAATCATAATGGCTGTTATCATTCCATAATGTGATAAAAATAAAATGAGACCAGTATATTTAATGCTGAAGACATAGTTTAGCTCCTGGGTTTTCCACAGTGATGACAACATGAAAAGTTTTCACTTTTTGGAGGTATTGGAGACAAACATAGGTGATCAGGATCATATTCTCTTGAATAATGTGCCTGTTGTAGGAAATACTTATCTGGTTCTCAAGGCTGTAAAATGTTTTTCCTCTCAGAATCTTTGTCTTTTAATTGATAATTTATTACATCCATATTTACTTTAATAGTATATTAATGGAACTGTTTTTTCTGTGTTGTTTCATATTGATATTTACTATTCTAAATGAGCTGAACAGAAAAGTTTGAAAACAAATGGGTGGAAGAATATATGCCAGAAAAAATGTACCAAGTGACAGCTGAGGCAGTAATTTTGAAAACAGACAAAATGAAATTTAAAGAAACAGTAATTATCTTCCATTTACAATTGCAACTCAAAGCATCAAGTTTCCCTGGAGAAATCTTCTGAGAAAGAAACCAAGCTTAGGACATCTTGTGCCAGTGTGAAAGGAAACTTTCAGTGAGTAATGGCTTAATGTGAAATGCATGCCAGAACCAGATTGCAAATGTGCCCACTAAGCTGATTGCCAGAATGAAGGATCGTTGTACAAAGAATGGAGGAACAAGCTAAATGACACCACGAAGATGCAATCAGACAAATCTAGAGATGGAACATGCTACAGAACAATTGATTTTGTAATGTAGATATC
>NW_011494550.1:37043-47058 GCF_000754665.1 Bison bison bison
TTAATTAGAATGCAATTAATAATATTTGTAAATGGTGGCTTAGTAAAGAATCTGCCTGCAATGTGTGAGACTTGGGTTCTATCCCTGGGTTGAGAAGATCCCCTAGAGAGTGCATTGTAACCCACTCCAGTATTCTTTTCTGGAGAATCCCCATGGACAGAGGTGCCTGGCAGGCTACAGTCCATGGGATTGCAAAGACTTGGACATGACTGAGTGACTAAGAACAGAACAGCATAAATTAGTTATTGGATATATTTAGACTCTTAAATAAAGAGATAGTAAACATTTTCTTTAAAGAGTTCATGGAACTTTTACAAAAACTGAACTTGTATATAGGACATAAAGACATTTTCCATGAATTTCAAGTATAAAAATGAGGTAGATTACAGTGCATTAAAAGTAGACATTGTTGTTTAGTAGCTTCTTAGATCCACTGTGTTTGGGAGCTAAAGGTTGTATTAAATAATACTTTGTAACAGTAGTAAAATGTAAAGTAAATTTTAATACTTTATAAAATTTTATAATTAAATAATTGAAACACATAATCACAAATTTTAAACTAAATTTGTACTATGAAAAAACACAGGAGGCAAGAATATACAATGGAGAAAAGACAATCTCTTTAACAAGTGGTGCTGGGAAATCTGGTCAACCACTTGTAAAAGAATGAAAGCAGAACACTTTCTAACACCATACACAAAAATAAACTCAAAATGGATTAAAGATCTAAACGTAAGACGAGAAACTATAAAACTCCTAGAGGAGAACAGAGGCAAAACATTCTCTGACATACATCACAGCAGGATCCTCTATGACTCACCTCCCAGAGTAATGGAAATAAAAGCAAAATAAACAAATGGGACCTAATTCAACTTAAAAGCTTCTGCACAACAAAGGAAACTATAAGCATGGTGAAAAGACAGCCTTCAGAATGGGAGAAAATAATAGCAAATGAAGCAACTGACAAACAACTGATCTCAAAAATACACAAGCAACTCCTGCACCTCATTCCAGAAAAATAAACGACCCAATCAAAAAATGGGCCAAAGAACTAAATAGACATTTCTCCAAAGAAGACATACAGGTGGCTAACAAACACATGAAAAGATACTCAACATCACTCATTATCAGAGAAATGCAAATCAAAACCACTATGAGGTACCATTTCACACCAGTCAGAATGGCTGTGATCCAAAAGTCTACAAGCAATAAATGCTGGAGAGGGTGTGGAGAAAAAGGAACCCTCTTACACTATTGGTGGGAATGCAAACTAGTATAGCCACTCTGGAGAACAGTGTGGAGATTCCTTAAAAAACTGGAAATAGAACTGCCATATGACCCAGCAATCCCACTGCTGGGCATACACACCAAGGAAACCAGAATTGAAAGAGACACGTGTACCCCAATGTTCATCGCAGCACTGTTTACAATAGCCAGGACATGGAAGCAACCTAGATGTCCATCAGCAGATGAATGGATAAGAAAGCTGTGGTACATATATACAATGGAATATTACTCAGCATGATACTGGATGCTTGGGGCTGGTGCACTGGGATGACCTAGAGGGATTGGATGGGGTGGGAGGTGGGAGAGGGGTTTGGGATGGAGAACACATGTACACCTGTGGCGGATTCAAGCCAATGTATGGCAAAACCAACACAATATTGTAAAGTAAAAAAAAAAAAAACACACAGCTTTCAATATATTTATGGAGAAATTTTTACAAGAAGAAAGTCATGCTTAATAAAATCAAAATCAGGTTGTTGTAGAAGATTAAAACAAGGAGAAGATGCCAATAAGAAAACACAAAAAATAAAATTGAAAAATAACTAGAGAAATAATGGATATTTTTAAATTAATAAAGATAGAAAAATACAAGTTAGGAAATTTGAAATAATACACTAAGGAAATAAGTTTAGAATATATATGGAAATGTAGCTTAGAAAACTATAAAATTCCAAATCTGGTGCTAGAAAAAATAGAGACCTTGGGGACTCAAGTCAATTTTGAGGAAACTGAAAAATTTGATGAAATGCAGTCATTCCTCAATAACCTTGGCCCCAGTGGGTTTTCAGGTAACCTCTCTTAAATTTTTAAGGAACATTTGAGGAGTATCTTATACTCATTTCTAAAAGCCAGAAAAATCATATGAAGTATGCTCTCCCCTTTTCATTAAGTTAATGCAATCTTGGTTCTAAATCAAGTTGAATGCTAATAAGAAATGAAAATTATGGGTCCATTTCACCTACCCATGCAAAGTTTTAAAAACTAAGTGTTCTTGCCTGGAGAATCCCAGGGATGGGGGAGCTTGGTGGGCTGCTGTCTATGGGGTCGCACAGAGTCGGACACGACTTAAGCAACTTAGCAGCAGCAGCAGCAGCAGCAGCAAGAAGACATAGCCTAGTCAAATCCATTCTTTTTTCAAAAGTAGTGTACGATGATAAAGTGTTTTGACTTCTCCCGTACATGACAAGAATGGTGCAACATCAGAAAACCTACCATCTGACTCATCAGGTGAATAAACTAAAGCAAAAAATCATATAATTATTTCTATCAAGGCAGGAATCTATTTCCTAAAATTTCAGTCCTATATTTATGATTTTAAAAATTGGCATGTATTTAATATAAGTATTAGTATATATACATAAAATATTGTTTTATATATACAACATAATGAATGATATATATATGTGTGTGTATATATACACACACATATATATTTATATATACACACACAATCAGTTATGATTTTAAAAAGCCTCCGCAACATGTTACGGAAAGGGATTTTCTTAGCTAGGTAAAGAATATACACTTTAAGTACTGGCACAAAACAGACACATACAATCAATGGAACCGAATGGAGAGATCATAAATAAACCCACACACCTATGTTCATTTAATCTATGACAAAATAGACCAGAATATAAATTGGAGAAAAGATAGTCTCTTCAATAAGTGTTGCTGGAAAAACTGAACTAGGTGTAAAACAATGAAATTAGAACATTTTCTCACAACATATTAAAAAATAAACTGAAATGGATTAAAGACGTAAATGTCTTTACCTCTCCCACGAAATTCCTGGGAGAAAACATGGGCAGAACATGTTTGACATAAATTATAGCAATATTTTTGTCTCCTAAACCAAAAGAAAAAGCAGAAATAAGTGAATGGAACCTAATTAACTTTAAAAGCTTTTGCACAGCAAGGGAAACATGGACAAAACAAGAAAACAGCCTACAGAATGGAAGAAAATATGACTGAAAAGGGTTAATATCCAAAACATAATCATACATCTCAATATCAAAAAACAACCTAATCAAAAAATAGGTAGAAGATCTGAGTCCTCAGGTTTCCAAAGAAGACATACAGTTGGCTAACAGGAACAGGAAAAGATGTTCAGCCTTGCTAATTATTAGAGAAATGCAAACAATAAAAAGAGCTATCATTGTACATCTGTCAGAAGGGCTATCAACAAAGTCTAGAAATAACAAATGTTTGAGATGATGTGAAGAAAAAGGAACCCTTGTACATTGCTCGTGGCAATGCAAATTGGTGCAGCCACTATGAAAAATAGTATAGAGGTTTCTAAAAAAAAAAAAAACTAAAAAGAGAACTACCATATCATTCAGAAATTCCACTCCTGGTTATACATTTGGAAGAAATGAAAACACTTATGTGAAAATATACATGCACCTTAGTGTTCATAGCAGGACAATTTACAAGAGCCATGATTTGGAGTATCCCAAGTGCCCAAACAGCAGATAGATAAATGGCTTAAGAAGATTAATAATATTATTAATATAAATAATAATGTAATGGAATATTATTCAGCCATAAGAAGAATGGAATTCTGCCACTTGCAACAGCTGGGTGGATCCAGACAATATTATGCTTGTGAAATAAGAAAGAGAAATGCAAATATTGTGTGATATCACTTATAATTGTAATCTAAAGACTAATACACACAAATGTATATGTAAAACAGAGACAGACTCACAGGTACAGAAAACAAACTAGTAAGTACCAAAGTGGTGAGGGAAGAGGTGAGGGAAAAACTAAGGGTAGGGGATTGAGAGTTTCCAACTTCTGTGTATAAATAGATAAGCCACAAAGAAATATTGTATAGCATAGGAAATTGTAGCCATTGTCTTATAATAACGTTTAACAGAATGTAATCTGTAAAATTACTGGGTCACTATGCTGGACACCAGAAACTCGTGCAACATTGTGAAATTCAACTGCATTTCAATACAAAAACACCTTAAAACAGAATATGTGCTACAAAACTAGCAAATAGGTTACTAATGGGGAACTTTAGATGCATTATTTTAGGAGCAAGAATCCAAGGTTACTTACTGTCTCTGCTGTCCTTGAACATGGAACTGAAAGCCTTGAGCAGTGCACTAAGGAAAGGAAAAGAGAGAAGGCATGCAAGGTTGGAAGGGAATAAACATGATTATGCACACAGAGAAGTTGAAAGAATGAAAATGAAGTTTATTAGAACAACAGAAGCACAAAGTTTCAGAAGGCAAGATCGACAACAAAGAAAGATAGTATTTCTCATAGTATTACACCAGTGATTATCATTTAATACATATAATTTAAGTTAAGTAGGATAAGACAGGGCAAGGGCTAATAGAGCTTTGCCAGGAGAATAGACTGGTTATAGCAAACACCCTCTTTCAACAACATAAGAGATGACTCTACAAATGGACATTACCCGATGGCCAATACTGAAATCAGATTGATTATATTCTTTTCAGCCAGAGATGGAGAAAAAACAAGACTGGGAGCTAACTGTGGTTCAGATCATGAACTCCTTATTGCAAAATTCAGACTTGAAGAAAGTAGTGAAAACCAGTAGACCATTTGGATCTAACCTAAATCAAATCTGTTACAATTATACAGTGGAAGTGACAAATAGATTCGAGGGATTAGATCTGATAGACAGAGTGCCTGAAGAACTATGGATGGAGTTTCATGACATGGTACAGGAGGCAGTGATCAAGACCATCCCCAAGAAAAAGAAATGCAAAAAGTCAAAATTTTTGTCTGAGGAGGCCTTACAAATAGCTGAGAAAAGAAGAGAAGCTAAAGGCAAAGGAGAAAAGGAAAGATACCCATTCGAACGCAGAGTTCCAAAGAATAGCAAGGAGAGATAAGAAAGTCTACTTCACATGTACACCAGTGGCAGATTCATGTTGATGTATGGCAAAACCAATACAATATTGTAAAGTAAAAAATAAAATGCAGTTGAATAATTTATTAAAAAAAAAAAGTCTACCGCAGTGATCAATGCAAAGAAATAGAGGAAAACAATACAATGGGAAAGACTAGACATCTCTTTAAGAAAATTAAAGAAACCAAGGGAACATTTCATGCAAAGACGGGCTCAATAAAGGACAGAAATGGTATGGAACTAACAGGGGCAGAAGATATTAAGAAGAGGTGGCAAGAATACACAGAACTCTACAAAAAAGATCTTCATGACCCAGATAATCACGATGTGATCACTCACCCAGAGCCAGACATCCTGGAATGCAAAGTCAAGTGGGCCTTAGGGAGCATCACTACAAACAAAGCTAGTGGAGATGATGGAATTCCAATTGAGTTATTTTGAATCCTAAAAGATGATGCTGTGAAAGTGCTGCACTCAATTTGCCAGTAAATTTGGAAAACTCAGCAGTGGCCACAGGACTGAAAAGGTCAGTTTTCATTCCAATCTTAAAGAAAGGCAATGCCAAAGAATGTTCAAACCACCACACAATTGCACTCATCTCACACACTAGAAAAATAATGCTCAAAATTCTCCAAGTCAGGCTTCAACAGTACGTGAACCGTGAACTTCCAGATGTTCAAGTTGGATTTAGAAAAGGCAGAGGAATCAGAAATCAAATTGTCAACATCTGTTGGATCATTAAAAAAGCAAGAGAATACCAGAAAAAATATCTACTTCTGCTTTATTTACTATACCAAAGCCTTTGACCATGTAGATGACAACAAACTGTGGAAAATTCTTAAAGAGATGGGAATAACAGAACACCTTACCTGCCTTCTGAGAAACCTGTATGCAAGTCAAGAAGCAACAATTAGAACTGGATATGGAACAACAGACTGGTTCCAAATTGGGAAAGGATTATGTCAAGGCTGTGTATTGTCACCCTGCTTATTTAACTTACATGCAGAGTACATCATATGAAATGCCAGGCTGGATGAGGCACAAGCTGGAATCAAGATTGCTGGGAGAAATATCAATAACCTCAGGTATGCAGATGACCCCACCTTTATGGCAGAAAGTGAAGAGGAACTAAAGAGCCTCTTGATGAAAGTGAAAGAGGAGAGTGAAATAGTTGGCTTAAAGCTCAACATTCAGAAAACGAAGATCATGGCATCTGGTCCATCACTTCATGACAAATAGATGGGGAAACAATGGAAACAGTGAGAGACTTTATTTTCTTGGGCTCAAAAATCACTGCAGATTGTGATTGCAGCCATGAAGTTAAAAGATGCTTGCTCCTTAGAGGAAAAGCTGTGAGAAACCTAGACAGCATATTAAAAAGCAGAGATGTTATTTTGCTGATACAGGTCCATTTAGTCAAAACTATGGTTTTTCCAGTAGTCATGTATGGATGTGAGAATTGGACTATAAAGAAAGCTGAGTGCCAAAGAATTGATATTTTTGAACTGTGGTGTTGGAGAAGACTCTTGAGAGTCCCTTGGACTGCAAGGAGATCAAACCAGTCAATCCAGAGGAAATCAGTCCTGAATATTCATTGGAAAGACTGATGTTGAAGCTCAAACTCCAATACTTTGGCCACCTGATGCGAAGAACTGACTCTTTGGAAAGACCCGGATGCTGGGCAAGATTGAAGGCAGGAAGAGAAGGAGATGACAGAGGATGAGATGGCTGAATGATATCACTGACTTGATGGGCATGAGTTTGAGCAAGCTTCAGGATTTGGTGATGGACAGGGAAGCCTGGCTGCAGTCCATGGGGTTGCAAAGAGTTGGAAAGACTGAATGACTGAACTGAACTGAGCATAAGACTGGCAGCAGTGACACAGACTATAAAGAAAAGCCCTAAACATCTTGTTCTCAGGATCCTTGAAACAAAAATTATTGTGCTTGCAAAAGGTCTTTTCTTTGGGTGAGTTATCACTACTGATCTTCACCATTTTAGGAATTGAATCTGAGAATGATTTAAAATATTTAGTATTTGCACATTTAAAAGAACAATAATAAACCCATTACATTTTAATATAGCAACACTTTTAGGAAAGCAGCTGCATTTTCAAAAACTAGTGAGAATAGTGGTCTGGTTTCAGATTTTCTCAAATATGTTTGATTTCTGGCCGACTGCAAGACAACTAGATTCTGGTGTTTGATGCTTAACTTCATCTGTGGCAATGAAGCATATGACAAAAATACCTCCTGACCTGAGCTGGGAAAATAAGGATCTGATGGCCCTCTAGAAATGGTCCCTGGAAACCCATGGGTCCTCATATGACATTTTGAAAAGCTCTTATACAAAATATCTAGGATTTAACCAAAGACATGCAATATCTCCTGAGACAAATATTTTACTCTTTAACAAACATGTAGAGGATGACTGGAATACATGTAAAATCGTACATACTCTTGAATGGGATGACCTAATATGGTAATAATATCTCTTCTTCCCTAAATTATCCTGTCAGCACAATTGCATTAACTACTCCATGAATGGATAATAAATTTAATAATTATACTAACTTCTTCTAAAAATAAAGTCAGAGTGAAACTATACATCTTATAAATTGAAGCAAACAGGAGAAATATTGTATGTCTTCCCAGATATTGTGACACATTATAGAGTCACAGTCATTTTTAACAGTGTGAACCAAGAATAGAAAAAGACACTGGTACATTGAATGGATAACTCAGAAAATACCCCATCATTATAAAAAAATCTAATATTTGATAAATATGGCATTGTTTACTAGTTTCTGGTGGGAAGACTGATTCTTTTATGAAGCAAAATTCATCTGAATTTCTACCCAAGACCACATACAAGGTGGAATCCAGATGGATTCAAGACATATATATGCAATATAAACCATAGAGTTAATGGGAGGGAGTGTATGAGAACTACTTTGTTGATCAAGCTGTGAGTGGAGAAGGACTTCCTAAACAAAACTTCTAAAGCACAAACCTAAAGGTGACATGAAAGCATCAGCATTTTGAATTTTGGTTCCACAAAAGATATCCTGAATAAAGTTAAGAAGCAGATGGAAAATTGGTACAAGATCATCTGCACTGTCTAAAATAGGTAACACTCTCAAGAAGAATAAAGAAGAAGTAGGTACTTTGATATAGGTATGAGCAAAAGATATGAAAAGAGAAATCACAGGAGTTACTCAGGCAAATGAAAAGATGCTCGAAGAAGGGACTGGGGGGAATGAATGAAAGCAATGGAATTTCACTGTGTACATATTCACATGTACATATTCAATTTCCCAAATTGGAAAATGCCATGGTCATTGGGCAATGGGAAGAGGGAAATCCTCCTGCACTGCTGGTTGGAATGTACAATGGTGAAAATTAAAATATAACATGCTCTGTACACCAGCAAATTCATACCATATCATAACAAATTTGTTAAAATGCATAGAAGTTACAACACAAAGAGAGACTTCTAAGGTAAACTATGAACTTCAGTTAATAATAATTGATCGAAAATGGTTCATCAGTTGGGACAGGAGTGCCAGACTATTACATTTGCTCAGTATGTAACAGCATCCCAGGCATCAAGACACCAGGTATCTGTAGCATCCCTCCATTCCAAGATCATGACAACCAAGCTATCTCTGAACATGTCCAATGTCAACTGTAGGACAGAACCACCCCAGGTTAAGAACTGCTGACCTAGAAGCAGCAAAGCGAACCTAGGCTGGGTGAGAACCAACGATTCAGAATGGGTAAACAGAGAAGAGCCCCAGCAGCCTCTTGGGAATGAAAGCCTCTCTTTTGGACCTTCTCCCCAGCCCTGACTCTATCCCTAGGCTGGCCAGAGCTACCCACAACTGTCTGATTCTACTTTCCTACCCTCTCCCTTCTGATTGCCCTCAGCCTGGCCTGCCTCTTCCATGAAGCAGCCAGCAGGGAAGGGTTGATGATGCTCTCCTGCCTGATGCTCTCAGTGGTGCCCACAAGCAGGGGTGGAGTCACACCTCGGGCTCCTGGAAGTGATCCTGTGTGCTTTATCCCTGCTGTAGGTTTCCAGCAGGCTGCTCTCCAGGAAGCCAACCTAGAAGCTTTGTCCTCAGGGTCTGGGGAGTCGGAGAGGGACTTCAAGGGGCCTTTGGGAGCTTGTAGCATCTACTTCTTCCTCTCATTATCCACATAGACAAAGGTCATGAGTCTCTCCTCTCCCAGAGAGGCATGAGCCCCTGCTGAGGGCTGAGGAGCTCCAAATCTTGGGGGAAGACAGGGCTGGAGACAGATGTCCTCAGTCCACTGGGGTCAAGGTAGGGTCAGAGGGAAGACAGAAGCTGGAGGAGCCAAGAGTGAGATTGTAGGACTGTGTCTTCAGGAGAGGACAGCTGGTTGGCTTTTCAGAATAAAAAGCTCATTTGGAGCTGGATCTTGGAGAGTCATTTGCCTTATGTAACATACGTCTTCTGGCCAAATTGGCCAAAAGTTACCTCTTATCCCAATCAAATTCTACCCTATTCCCATAGTCCTGGTAGTTCAAAACAGAGAGTGTGATATCCACATAGGTCTCCCAATGATGTCATAAAACATAACTATATGGCAGAAAGCAAAGAAGAACTAAAGAATCTCTTGATGAAAGTGAAAGAGGAGAGTGAAAAAGTTGACTTAAAACTCAACATTCAGAAAACTAAGATCATGGCATCCAGTCCCATCACTTCATGGCAAATAGATGGGGAAACAATGGAAACAGTGAGAGACTTTACTTTCTTGGGCTCCAAAATCACTGCAAATGGTGACTGCAGCCATGAAACTAAAAGACACT
>NW_011494550.1:47158-53393 GCF_000754665.1 Bison bison bison
TAAAAAGCAGAGACATTACTTTACCAGCAAAGGTCCATTTAGTCAAAGCTATGGTTTTTCCAGTAGTCATGTATGGATGTGAGAGCTGGACTATAAAGAAAGCTGAGTGCTGAGGAATTGATGCTTTTGAACTATAGTGTTGGAGAAGACTCCTGAGTGTCTCTTGGGCAGCAAGGAGATCCAACCAGTCTATCCTAAAGGAAATCAGTCCTGAATATCCATTGGAAGGACTGATGCTGAAGTTGAAACTCCAATACTTTGGCTACCTGATGCAAAGAACTGACTCACTAGAAAAGACCCTGATGATGCGCAAGATTGAAGGCAGGAGGAGAAGGGGACGACAGAGGATGAGATGGTTGGATGGCATCATTGACTCAATGAGTTTGAGTAAACTCTGAGAGTTTGTGATGGACAGGGAAGCCTGGCGTGCTGCAGCCCATGGGGTCACAAAGAATCAGACACGACTGAGGGACTAAAGTAACTGACTGACTGATTTGGTCTTTTGGTGTTGTCTTTGGTTCCTGACCCTCTGATTAGAGTGTCTTTTGTACACCAATGACATGACTGGTGGCTCTGGGTTTATCCTTTTATAAAAGGTTTATCTTTTATAAAAGATCTTCTGCCTCAACCCAAATATTTGGCCTTATCTTTGAGTTAACAATTGACATCCCACATCAGGTTCCCTTTCTTGGTCCTCAGTGATATATATTCCCAAACACCAGTGAGGGACTCAGATAGACATAAAGTGCCTCATGATTCCCTCCATTCACATTTGTGTGACTTCCACCAATATTTCCCATCTGCATACTGAAGGTACCCATCTTTGGCCTCTGACCTCTCAATATAATCTTGAGATAGCATTCTATCTTTTAACACACTTCTCAAAGAGGTGCAAGTATAATACAGTAGTAAAAATTGATGTTTTACTGAAAATTATGTGTGGGAAAGGAATATCCCCTGGAGAAGAAAATGGTAACCTGCTCCAGTATTCTTGCCTGGAGAATCCCATGGGCAGAGGATAGAGGAGCCCGGCAGGCTACAATCCATGGGGTCACAAGAGTTGGACATAATTTAGCAACTGAACCAACACACGTGTGGGAAAAATAGAGATTTCTATAAGATGTTGGATAAAAACACCTTTAATATGTCCATGTTCTTAGCTAAGCACCCATCCCTCTTCCTTTTCTCTCCCCTCTGTCTCTCCCTTGCTCCCTCCAGCCTCTTTCCTTTCTTCCCTTTCTTCATATGCAGATTGCTCTATTAGCAACCTTCTTCTGTTCCTCTCATCTTGCCCAGATTTTGCCCCATATGCTTTAATCACGGAGAAGGCAATGGCAACCCACTCCAGTACTCTTGCCTGGAAAATTCCATGGACAGAGGGGCCTGGTGGGCTGCAGTCCATGGGGTCGTGAAGAGTTGGACACGACTGAGTGACTTCACTTTCACTTTTCACTTTCATGCATTGGAGAAGGAAACGGCAATCCACTCCAGTGTTCTTGCCTGGAGAATCCCAGGGACGGGGGAGCCTGGTGGGCTGCCGTCTCTGGGGTCGCACAGAGTCAGACACGACTGAAGCGACTTAGCAGCAGCAGCAGCAGCATGCTTTAATCAATTGAATGATCAGATCTAATGAGCTAAATACTACTCGCCTGCTTTGTCTCTCCCTCTCTCTTTGTCTCTCCCTCACTCTCACTCTCACAGTTGCTCTCTACTTGGAATTTCTTCCATAGTTCACTCAGTTCAGCTCAACAGAAAGACTTCTTTTTCTGTCTATAACTCCAAAACCAAGTGAGAAACTGTAAACAGTAAGCCATGTTCTCTGACAATTACTTTATTTTCCATTGTACATGTGTAATAATTAACATATGTCAATAATAATAAAGCACTAGGCACAGTACTTTATGCATAATTATAAGGACTCAATTCTGATGGCATTTATGACTATCTTTAGGTTATTTTGTTTATTACTATCCTTGAAGACGGGGGAATAAAATCTCCTCCTTGCTGTCTATTCAAGAAGAATCACATATGTCAGGGTCCTCACTCATTCTTCTGGGGGTCCCCACCTGCCTATAGAAAGATAAGATATTCTTAGGCATAGATAATGGGATGAAGTTCCTCTCACTGCAAATAAGCTAAAGATTATGATGATAGAACTTATGGAAGAGAGGGAAATATCAGAGAAGAACAAACAGTATGCATGAAACTGAATTGGAGTATGGATACTCTACAGACCTGAATCATTGCAAGAGTTCTATGGAGACAGACATTATTAAGCCCAAGCCTTCTGTCACACTTCCATAACACTTAACTAGCCATCAGGAACTTAAGGGACAGAAGGTTCTGCGGAAGCTTCTCTGTATGGCGTTCTTCAGCTCCTTATTCCTGAGGCTGAAAATGATGGGGCTAAGAAAGGGGGTGAAGACTGTATATGTGGTGGCCATGAGAGTGTTACTGTCCATGGAATGGGCGCCTTTGGGCTTGAGGTAGATGATGGAGGCAAAACCGTAGTGCACGACCACTATGGTGAGGTGGGAGACACAGGTGGAGAAGGTCTTGTGCCGGCCCTCAGTGGAGGGGATCCTCAGGATGGCAGCCACAATGAAGACATAGGAGAGGAAAATGAGGAATAAGCACCCCATCAGGGCTGTGACACAAAGCAGAATCACAGCCATGGAGACAGTGGCTGTCTCCTTTCCACAAGCCAACTTCAAGAGGGCAAACACGTGACAGAGAAAATGGTGAATCACATTAGACCCACAGAAGGTGAGGTGAAAAATTATCAATGTCAACATCATCCCCATGACTGAGCCACCAGCCCAGCACCAGGACACAAGACGGGCACAGTCACGGGTGCTCATGAGCACATTGTAGCGCAGCGGGTGGCAGATGGCCACGTAGCGGTCGTAGCCCATGATCATGAGCAGGAAGGAGTGGGTGAAGCCAAACGTGAAGGAGAAGAACATCTGGCTGGCACAGGCCACAAAGGTGATGGAGCGGTGGGTGGAGAGCATGTCCACCAACATTCGAGGGGTGACTGCAACAGTGAACAGGATCTCAGAGATGGAGAGGGCACACAGGAAGAGGTACATGGGGGTATGGAGGCTGTGCTCCCTCCAGATGGTGCCCATGATGAGCAGGTTCCCCAGCAACGTGAACAGGTACATCAGCAGGTACAGCAGGAAGAAAGTGGGCAGGAGCTGCTGAGGGAAGTTGGAGAAGCCAATGAGGATGAATTCAGACACTGTGCTGTAGTTCTGTCCAGACGAGGATGCTGCATCTGGGGAGATTAGAAGCAAGATGAAGGCCCAGTGGTTACAACAGAGGCTCTTCCATAGATTAATGGAGAATTGAAGAGCTCTATACTACATAACTTCCTGAGCTTCCCTGGTGGCTCAGATGGTAAAGAATCTAGCTGCAATGTGGAAGACCCAGTTTCCATCCCTGGTTGGGGAGATCCCCTGTAGAAGGGAATGGCAACCCACTCTAGTATTCTTGAATGCAGAATTCCATGGACAGGGGAGCCTGGCTACAGTCCATGGGGTCACAAAGGGTCGAACAGGACTGAGCCACTAACACTTTCACTTCATATTATGTAACTGTTTTTTAAACTTGTCTGGGTCTCAAAATCTTCATCAGTAAGATGGAGTAAATCATAGTAATTCCTGCCATTGATCTTTATGATAACTATAAAGCAAGACACAGATAAAGCAGACACAGACAATCAAGGTCATATTCTCTTCAATATTGTGCCTATTCTAGAACACATATATTTGGATATTGAGGCTCTAAAAATTTTTTGAGAGACTTTGGCCTTTATTGAGTAGCCCTTTTATATTTATTTTAATTCTGTTTGATTGGTACTCACTTCAGCATCTTATTTTGAATTATGTATTACTTTCCTAAAGAAGCATAAGCAAAGGTTTGAAAATAAAGGAATAGGCTGCAACTAAAGAAAGATCCCACATGGCACAACTAAGACCTGGTGCAGTCAATACAATAAATAAATACTTTAAAAAAGAAAATAAAATGATGGACAAACGTATCCCAGCCAAATAAGCACCAAAGGAAAGCTGAAGCAGTAATCCTGGAAGCAGAAAAAATGATTTTTCCTTAAAAAAAATTTAAGGAAAGACTAATTATAACATCTGTTACCCTATTCCATTGAAAGGAGCCAAGTTACCTAGAGAAATGATCTGTGCATGGATGGCAAGCCTAGGACACTGCTGCCACCGTGAAATGGAACTTCCACTGAGCAACGTGCTTATGTTCAATGATGCCAGAACAGTATGGATGGTCCTCAAAAAACTAAAAATAGAGCTACCATATGATCTGGAAATTCCAATCCTGGGTGTGTAACTGGAGAAAATGAAAACACTAATTCAAAAAGTACATTCACCCCAATGATCACAGCAGCAGTATTTACAATAGCCAAGATATGGGAGCAACCTAACTGCCCATCAGCAGAAGAACAGATAAAGAAGATGTGGTATATAAATACAATGGGTTATAATTCAGCCAATAAAATAATGAAAACTGTCATTTGCAGAAACCATGAACAGACCTAAAGAATATTTTTCTTAGTGAAATATATCAGATGGAGAAAGACAAACACTGTAAGATATCACTTATACGTGGGATCTAAAAAACAATTCAAACAGACTCACAGATAAAGAAAAGAAGCTAGTGGTTACCAAAAGGGAAAGGGAAGGGGAGAGGAAGAAAACCAGGGGACTGGGATTAACATATACAAACTACTATACAATATAGATACAAGTTACTATATACAAAGATATATTGTATAATACAGGGAATTATAGTCATTATGTTGTAATAACTTAGAAACTTTGAATGGAATATAATCTGTAAAAATACTGAATTACTAAACTGTAAACCTCAAACTAATATAATGTTGTAAATTAACAAAACCTCAATAAGAAATAAAATAAGTTACAAAACATGCACACATCAAGGGAAAAAGAAGAATATTTTATGAAGTGTAGAAGAAAATTTTAGAGACCTGAATATCATTTAACATATGACAACGTACACTACAGTATTAGTAATAAATAGATGATGTCAGGGAAATAGATATAAAATACAAAGAGGTAAATCAATTTTGGATAGTTGGATAAAATAAGTTGGAAATTTTAAGAGTTCAGATGCAATTTGGGAATTATAATGCAATTAATACATACAGACATAGGCTCCTGAATATACTTATGCCTCTCACCAGAAATTAAACATTTTCTTTCAAGAACATAGAGGACTTTAACGAAATTTGTTTGAAGGCCAAAAGAAACCTCCATCAACTTCAAAGTATAAATATTATATAGATTACAATGCATTATATTTGGAAATCGATGGAGAAGAAATAGCTTTTAAAATTCCATAAGCCAGGAAGCTCAATACAGTATTAAATATGCTTTTGTTTCAGTAGTAAATCATGAAATAAAGAAATATTTATAATTAAATAATTTAAACATCAAATATAAATATTTTAAGCTAAAATAGTATGAGGGAATGAGGGAAATTTACAGATCTACATATAATTATCAAGAAACTATCCAGAAAAAATTATGCTTCTGACAGCCAATATCAGGTGAATGAAAAAAGACTAATAAGATAGAAACAAAGAAAAGATGCCAATAAGAAAACTAAAATTAAAATTGGGAAATAACTTTAAAATTATGGATATTTAAAAATTAATAAAAATAGAAATTATAAGTTAAGAAATTTAAAACAATACATGAAATTAACATATTCTCAGAAATATAAAATTCCAAACTGGTGCAAGAAAAAACAGACTCTGGATATTCAAAAAAGATATAAAGAAAAGGAAGTGGTTAAAGAACTTCTCTTTCTATAATCATCAGCCCCGCTTGGCTTACAAGTGAGAGCTTATAAATTTTTAAAGAGCAGTTGATGAAAACCTTATACATGTTCTTCAAGTTAACACAATGGAGTATTACTCAGCCATTAAAAAGAAAACATTTGAATCAGTTCTAATGAGATGGATGAAACTGGAGCCTATTATACAGAGTGAAGTAAGCTAGAAGGAAAAACACCAATACAGTATAATAACACATATATATGGAATTTAGAAAGATGGTAACAATAACCCTGTGTACAAGAGAGCAAAAGAGACACTGATGTATAGAACAGTCTCATGGACTCTATGGGAGAGGGAGAGGGTGGGAAGATTTGGGAGAATGGCATTGAAACATGTAAAATA
>NW_011494550.1:53563-55520 GCF_000754665.1 Bison bison bison
AGCATGTATACCTGTGGTGGATTCATTTTGATATTTGGCAAAATTAATACAATTATGTAAAGTTTAAAAAATAAAAAATAAATAAAATTTTAAAAAAATGGGAAAAATAAAGTGTTCAATTCATTTCATCATTCAGGTTAATGCAAGCTTTATACTATTAATAAAACCAGGTGAGAATGTTTATAAGACAAGGCAAATTATGGACCCACTTCACCTATCCATGCAAGTGTAAAAATCCATTATAAGTCAAATAGAATGTGGTAGTAAATATAGTGAATTGTGATCAAGTGGTGTTGGTTTATCCCATGAATGACAAGATGGTACAGTGTCAGATAACCTATCATGTGATTCATTACATACATAAGCTGAAAATATTCATATCATTATTTAGATTAAGGAAGGAATATGTTTCTAAAATTCAACTCATTTAAAATTGTAGAAATTTTGATACAATTGTCATATAACATTGTATTAGTTTGAGGTTACAACGTAGCAGTTTGATATAACTGTACCTGCTTATGACTTTTAAAAAACATTTTTTGCAACATGAAGTCAAAGGGGACTTTCTTAACTAGATAAGTATAAAACTAGCAAACAGTATACCAGCTGGGGACATTGACATGCATTATTTTAGGACCAGGAACAAGCCAAGGTTACTCACTGTCTCTGCTGGTCTTTAACATGGAACTTAAAGTCATGAGCGGTGCTACAAGGAAAGAAAAAGAAAAAAGATATATAAGGATAGCAAGTGAAGAGACATGACCATCTATCCAGAAATGATAAAAGAATCAAGATGAAATATTTAAGAACAATATGAGAGGGCAATGATGCAGAGAAAAAGATCGATTTCCAAAAATCACATTTTTTCTTCCACTGTTACTCCAGTAATAATCATTCAAAGCATAGAATTTAGGTGAAAGTAAGAAAACGCTTCCAATAAGGCACTTAACTATAAAGAAATAGCTCTCAAGCATTCCTGTCTTCAATCCCTTTGTGTTCAAAAATTATTGAGGCCCCTTAAAGGATTTTTGTTTGGGTGGGTATAATAACTATCACTTTTACCATATTAAAAATTAACAACTGAGAATATTTAAAAAATTGAGCTAGTGTGGGAAGGGAGGTGGGAGGGGGTTCAGAATGGTGGAACACATGGCAGATTCACATTGATGCATGGCAAAAACCACCACAATACCATACTGTAAAGTAATTATCCTCCAATTAAGATAAATTAATTTTTCAAAGTATGTTTATAATAATAATAATAATAAAACCGTTTCACGTTCATATTAGTAACAACATATTTATTATATGAGAGTGATTATATTTTCTTTTTTCTTTTTTTTTTGACATTAGAAACCTTTTATTGAGACAAGGCCAACAGAGGGCTGGACATATTACAGGGTCAAGGAAGACTGAGGAAACTAATCTGATTTCTTTTTCTTCTGTGGAAGAGTGGGCAGCCCAAATAATGAACAGAAGCCACTCTGAGATTACTATTTATACTTAAGGCAATTTAAAAAATGAGATCTCAGCCAAAAAGCCTATACCCAGCATAAAAAAAAAAAATTACATCTTTTGGATGGATGGATGGACTAAAAAGGCTAAATTGTCTACTCAAAATCTGTACAGCAGGAACCTGTTTTCAGCAGGTAAGCCTATTTACAAGTAAGATCCTCTTACTTTTTTTTGTGTGTGTGTGTGTTTGCAGACTTCCCAAATAAAAAATTATAGACTTTTTATTTAGCTTAGGACTAAGCCTAACTTACACAGCCTTACTCAATGCTGTAACTTTTCCATACAAATTGAGTTCAATGCTTGTAATTGTTTCATTCACAAAGTTTATTATGACCTTTTATTGCTGCTAAGTCGCTTCAGTCGTGTCCGACTCTATGTGACCCCGTAGACGGCAGCCCATCAGGCTCCCCCGTCCCTGGGATTCTCCAGGCAAGAACACTGG
>NW_011494550.1:55796-55998 GCF_000754665.1 Bison bison bison
TCCCTCCCCCCTCCCCATACCATCCCCCTGGGCCGTCCCAGCGCACCAGCCCCAAGCATCCAGCATCGTGCACTGAACCTGGACTGGCATCTCGTTTCATACATGTCATTTCACATGTTTCAATGCCATTCTCCCAAATCTTCCCACCCTCTCCCTCTCCCACAGAGTCCATAAGACTGTTCTATACATCAGTGTCTCTTTT
>NW_011494550.1:56318-63493 GCF_000754665.1 Bison bison bison
TCTGTTTAGTTTTTTGGCCCATTTTTTGATTGGGTCGTTTATTTTTCTGGAGTTGAGCTGTAGGAGTTGCTTGTATATTTTTGAGATTAGTTGTTTGTCGGTTGCTTCATTTGCTATTATTTTCTCCCATTCTGAAGGCTGTCTTTTCATCTTGCTAATAGTTTCCTTTGATGTGCAGAAGCTTTTAAGTTTAATTAGGTCCCATTTGTTTATTTTTGCTTTTATTTCCAATATTCTGGGAGGTGGGTCATAGAGGATCCTGCTGTGATGTATGTCAGAGAGTGTTTTGCCTATGTTCTCCTCTAGGAGTTTTATAGTTTCTGGTCTTACGTTGAGATCTTTAATCCATTTTGAGTTTATTTTTGTATATGGTGTTAGTAAGTGTTCTAGTTTCATTCTTTTACAAGTGGTTGACCAGATTTCCCAGCACCACTTGTTAAAGAGATTGTCTTTAATCCACTGTATATTCTTGCCTCCTTTGTCAAGATAAGGTGTCCATATGTGTGTGGATTTATCTCTGGGCTTTCTATTTTGTTCCATTGATCTATATTTCTGTCTTTGTGCCAGTACCATACTGTCTTGATAACTGTGGCTTTGTAGTAGAGCCTGAAGTCAGGCAGGTTGATTCCTCCAGTTCCATTCTTCTTTCTCAAGATCGCTTTGGCTATTCGCCTCAACTGCTGAAGCCTGAGTGCTCTAGAGCCCGTGCTTGGGGACAAGAGGAGCCACAGGAACGGGAGGCCCACGTGCCGCAACTGCAGAGTAGCCCCAGCTCACCGCAGTGGGAGAAAGCCTGTGCACACAGAGGAAGACCCAGTGTAGGCAAAAAAAAGTAAAAAACCATACTAATAAAAATGGAGTAAAGAGAAGACATATGCCCTCTTATGTCATGAGACGCCCTGTAGATTCAAAATCATTTTTTAAAGTGTAAACCTTGAACAGACACAGATACTGATTAGATTGATTGAATATCTCAGAAGATATCCCTTTATTATTCACATCCTGATAGATGATAAAGGTGGCAGCACAAATCAAAGGGAAAAGATAGATTGTTTTCTAGTTTGTGGCACAAAAACTCTTCATGTTATGAAGCAAAGTAAATTTGAATTTCTGCCCAAGACTACATGTGAAGGTAAATCCATAAGATATAAATATAAAACATAAACTATAAGGTTATTAGAAGTGAAAGAAAAGAATATAGTTGAGTTTCTAAAACATAAACATTAAGGTGATTTTTAAAAGTGATATGAAAATACCAACATTAAGAAGTATTAAAGGATACCCTAGATAAAGTTATTAGACTTTATTTATTAGAATTCCACTAGAAATTCCCTGGTGGCTCAGCAGGAAAGAATCTGCCTGCCAAAGCAGAAGACCCTGGTTCAATCCCTGGGTTGGGAAAATCCCCTGCAGAAGGAAATGGCAACCTGCTCCAGTATTCCTGTCTGGGAAATCCCACGGACAGAGGAACTTGGTGGGCTACCGTCCATGGGGTTGCAAAGAGTCAGAGATGACTTAGCAACTAAACAACAAAACAGCAAAACTGACAAGAAAAGACTATTTAGAAGAATGAAAATGTAGGAATACAGAGATGGGGGAAAGATACGGGCAGAGAAACCACAGAGGAAGTTACCCACACAAATGAAAAAGCTCAGTAAAAAGGGAAAGGGAAGGAGGAAGAGAGAGAGAGAAGAAAGAAGATAGCAATGGAATTTTCCAATATGCCTATTCAATTTTCAAAAGTAGAAAATGCCATGTTGATTGGACTTTGATTGGACTATAGGGAGAAAGAATTTTTTCAACCATGCTGGTGAGAATGTAGAATGATGACAATTCAGAATGTACATATTCTGTATGCTAGCAAATTTAGTCCTAAGCATACCTTCTCATACCTTCTTATAGGCAAGCATATAAAGATGTTCCTCGTAGCATTGCTTTAGTGTGGGCACTGGACAAGTCTGCTTATCCATAACTGGGGTAAGAACATGTAAGATGGGGTGGATGAAAGCATTGAAACCCCAGCAGATGTTAGAGGTACATATAGCAATGTCAATGAATTTTTAAACTAATATTGAGTGAATAAGCAAAAAAAAAAAACAACCCATGATGAACCCTCTACCATAATTCCATTTGGGCATATTAAAAATATAGTGCATGAAACAATTCATGAAGCTGGAACAGTGGATACATGTCATTACACATTTGTCAAAACCCATAGAACATACCACACAAAGAATGAAACTTAATGTAAACTTGAACTTTGGTTAATTATAATGTATTATATTGGTTCATAAATTGTAAAAAAATGTACCACACAATTGCAAGATGTAGAAATGGAGAAAAATCTGTGCTTGGAGAGGAGGCAAATGGGAACCTGCTATATGATCTGATCATCTTTTCTATAAACTTAAAATTCCTCTAATAAAATAAAGCCCATTAATTTAAAAATTGATTTAAAGAGATATGCATATAGAAAGCAATACAAAAGTGCAAAAATACACACATATACACAAATCGAAGAGTATGTATGAAATATTTTTAAATGATTGGCAAAACAAAAAGGAAATGGGGTGAAAGGGAATATATAATACAGGAAAGATCTTATGCAAACAAATGCTATTCAAATGCTGAAAACTAAAGTATCATTGACTTAAAGCTCTGCACCTAAATTCCATCCAAACATTTTAAATATATATTTTTATGAATAATTTGAGCTATGTTGCTACCCAGAGATCCTGAACTCCTTGGTTCTGGGACAGGGACCCCCAGCTTCCCCCTCATTATTGCAGCTGCTAGTCGTCGTATTAGAATATTGTCTGTAAGTATTCCCTACAGTAGGGATCAGCCTAGAATTTGGAGGACACAGAATCTCTAGGATATTAAGGAACTTAGCTGGAGTGAGGATACTCTATGGAGTGAGGAAGATGTATTTATGACAAAAAAAAAAAAAAACACAACAGTCTTCTGACCACCTAAGCACCCCACCCAGAAACTAAGACATGGGTGTCACCTGCCTTCTGTGCTTTATCCCTTAATTCACTCAGCATTCTCCTTTCTAACTGAACAGTTCTGGGTTTCTCCCACTCCTCTCCATCCTTATGGTTCCATCTTCTCTCTCCTGGACCACAGCAGGCTCCTCCTACATCCCCTCCTCTGCTCTCACTCCACTCTGGCTTCCAGAAAGAATTTTCTGAAACATACACAAGGTATGCAGTCATCAGACCCAGGGTTCGAATCTCAGCTCCCACTGTGTGTCTTTGAGAAGGAACTTGACATCTCTGAGCCTCCTTGCCCCAAATGAAAATGATGGGTACCCAGAGAACAGCCTTCAGTGGGTATGCGATAATTCACATAAAGGGCTAAGGTTACCTAATAGATGTAGTTATCCCTAACTTTGAGACTGTGTGCCTTCTTCTGAGTTGGCTTATTGTCATTCTGCACCAGATAGCACCCATTGGCCCCATTCTAAATTCACAGTCTCTGAACCCAGTGGAAAACTTGTGTGTGTTAGTTGCTCAGTCGTGTCTGACTCTTTGCAACCCCATGGACTGAAGTCCACCAGGCTCCTCTGTCCATGGACTTCTCTAGGCAAGAATATTGGAGTAGGTTGTCATTTCCTTCTCCAGGGGATCTTCCCAACCCAGGGATTGAACCCTGGTCTCCTGCACTGCAGGCAGATTCTTTACCATCTAAGTCACCAGGGAAGTCCACCAGTGGAGTACTCAGTATCTGCATTAACCATACAATGCAATTCCACCCAAGAGACTGATTCAACCTCCATTTTCTCCTCCAGCCCCCGCAACATGGTTATAGTCGACCTTCCTACCTCCTGCTTGGTGAAACAGCTATGATTCTTGAGGCTGGGCTCTCCCAATTCCTCTGACAGGTGAACAGAATTCTGTTTCCTCTCTGGTCTTACAGAGAATGGCTTACATATCACACACATCACAGGAATGCACCTAGCTCACACCTGTCTCCCTCAGAGCCTCTCCCTCAGGTTCACAGGGGCCAGCCCAGGACACAACAACAGAGACAAGATATGTCTACAGTGACATTTCTCAACCTCAGCACTGGTGATATTTGGGAGCAGATCATGCTTTGGCTGTCCTTTTCATTGCACAATATTTAGCAGCATCCCTGGCCTCACCCACCAGATACCAGCAGCATTCCCTCCCCACTGTAAGTCATGACAATCAAAACTGCTCCAGATATATCCAAATATCCACAATGAGAGAGAATGGCCCTGGGCTAAGAACTACTGACCTAAAAGCTACAAAGGGCACCCAGGCTAAATGAAAATCAGGGACCCAGAGTGGGCAAACTGAGAAGACCACCAGAAACATTCCAAAACTAAGATCCTCTTGTATTATCCATCTCCCCAGCACTGACCTCATCTTCAGGCTGAACAGCGCTACCCACAATTGAATTATCCTTCCCTCCTACCCTTTCCCTGCTGGTCCTCCTCTGCTGGAGTTGCCTCTTCCAAGAAACACCCAGCAAGGAAGGGTAGAAGAAGTTCTGCTTGTTGCTGTCAGCGGCATCCACAGGCAGGTGTGGGGTCAGACCTCAGGGTTCCTGCACCTGATACAGTGTGCTTTATCCCTGCTGAAGGCTGCCAAGCAGGCTGTCCCCAAGAGCCTCGCATGAAACCAGTCTGAATGGGCAGTCCTCGGGGTCTGAGGGGCTGGGAGGGACCTCAGGAGGCCTTCTGGGATCTGCCGTCTATCTCCTCCTTCAACTATCCACACACAACAGACTCCTTGCTGCCTCTCTCTGCCCAGGGAGGTTGCATCCCCTCCTGAGGGCTGAGGAGCTCCCAGTATTGAGGGATGCAGGGCTGGGTACAGATGCTCTCAATCTCTTGGCATCAAGGTAGGGTCAGAGCAAAGTCAGGAGCTGGAGGAGCCAAGAGTGAGAGTCCAGGGCTGTGCCCTTGGGTAAGGGCAGTTGGAACATATCCCCAAATAAGGATGGTTTGGACCTGAATCGTGGAGAGTGATTTCTCTGGGGTAGTGCATATGCTCAATTTCTTCTAGCCAAACTAGAAAGCCTCCCCTCTCTTCTGCATCAAGGTGTCCCCTACCCCTGTTCTTTGGTGATCCAAGCCAGAAAATCTAACAATCACACATGTCTCCAGGAGGTGCAGTGGTAAACAATCCACCTGCTCATGCAGGAGGCACAGAAGACATGAGTCAATCACTGGGTCAGGCAGATCCCTTGAAGAAGGAAATGGCAACCCACTCCAGTATTTTTGTCTGGGAAATCTCATGGATAGAGGAGCCTGGAGGGCTACAGTCCATGGGGTTGCAAAGAGTCAGACATGACTGGAGCAACTGAGTGCATGCACGCACACACACACACACAAACACACACACACACACAGTAATAAAATATAAATATGTGATCTTTGCTCCTTGTCCGTGATTCTTAACACTTAGTCCTGACACAATTTGTGTCTCAGGAGTGATAAGAGTATCTTTATTATGCTGATGAGATGACCAGTAGCAGGGGACCCCTAAGTAGCTTCAGGAAGGGGGATGCTTTCAGAAAAGACCAAGGTATGATTAAAGTATTGGAACTTGCCACCCTACTCCCTAGACCTTCAGGGCTGGAGATTGAGTTAATCACCAATGGCCAATGATCTAACTAATCATAACTCTGGGATGAAAACTCCATTAAAAATTCCTTAAACAACAGAATGGGAGAGCTTCCAGTCTGGTGAACACCTGGAGGTGCTAGTAGAGTGGTGCATCCAGAGAGGGCTTGAAAGTTCCTCACTTCTCCCATAAAGAAAGAAAGTGAAGTTGCTCAGTCATTTCAGACTCTTGAAACCCTGCCAGGCTCCTCCATCCATGGGATTTTCCAGGCAAGAATACTGGAGTGGGTTGTCCACTTCCTTCTCCAGGGGATCTTCCCAACCTGGGGATCGAACCCTGGTATCCTGAATTGGAGGCAGACTCTTTACTGTCTGAGCCACCAGGGAATCTCTCCCACTTGGCTGTTCCTGGGTTTATTGTGTGTATGTATATGTGTGCACGCACACTCAGTCACATCCGATTATTTGACCTCTCTGTGTTGTCTTTGATCACATAACAGCTTCCACATTGAACCATAAGAAACTGAGTGCAGAGACCACTCTGTTCTTGGTCATTACTGGTCATTTTCATATAAAACAAGCACTGGATAAACTTTTGTTGATTTTGTGTGTGTGTGCTCAGTCATGTCTGACTCTTTGCAACCCCATTGACTGTAGCCCACCAGGTTCCTCTGTCCATGGAATTTCCTAGGCAAGAATACTAGAGTGGGTTGCCATTTCCTGCCCCCGGGGAGGTTCTCAACCCAGGGATTGAACGTGCTTCTCTTGCATCTCTTGTATTGGGAGGTGGACTCTTTACCACTGTGCCACCTGGGAATTCCTTGTTGACTATAGGGATGACTAAATAAGGGTAAATGCTGTGAGGACATAGAGAGATAAGATAATCAAAGTGAGTTCATAGAAGAGGCATGATTTAACCTGGAGCACTTTGAAGGACAAAGAAGAGTTTCATAAGCAAAGTTGTGATGGCATTCAAGGCAAAGGGAGCAGTCGGAGGAAAGGTGTGCTGAGCACAAATGGGGACGGAGGAACTTGGCTTGAAGGATCTCTTAGAATAATTTCTGTGAGGCCCAAAATGAGGCCAGTAAGAGGCTTGACAGGTAGTAGATTAAGGCGGAGTTCAATACGGACTGAGGCAGTCCTGCCATCACTCTCATGTGAGTTCCATGGATGCCCAGAACACCCTGGATCTAGATATTTGGGGAAACACCACATGGTTCACCTGTGTACGTTTGTGGCAAGTTTCCTCAGCTCAGCAGAAGTCCAGAGAGAAGCTGAGGGAGAGCCAGTCATTCTGTCAGCAAAAAATTGCTGGGTTCCATGAACTCACTCTTTACTGATGCCTCTGGCACACAAAGGCCAGAGAAGAAAGAGACCTAGATTTCAGGCTCAGAGATGGAGTGGACAGGGACCAGGGGAGGGCCTCTGTTTCTCCTCACAGATCCACCTGTCCAAATGGCCATTCTGCAGGAAGCATGGTAGGGACCATGATGGAGCATCTTGATGCAGTCTTTAGATTCTTGGATGCTGTTTGTCCCCAATGTTCACACTTCTGTGAAAAGACAAAGGTATCCTGATG
>NW_011494550.1:63729-69148 GCF_000754665.1 Bison bison bison
TCTCCAGGCAAGAATACTGGGGTGGGTTGCCATTTCCTTCTCCAGGGGATCTTCCCAACCCAGGGATCGAACCTGGCTCTCCTGCATTGCAGGCAGACGCTCTATTCTCTGAGCCAAGTTGGGGGGGAGGGGAGGCAAAACTGGAATCCAATCTCTTCAACACCTAGGGTTCCAAAGGGAATTCTCCAATCACATCTCAGGAAAGTTAACCTCACTAGATTCACAGAATGAAAGAGGAAGCATTCAGGTTTAGTTCCCATAGTAAGTCTGTGCCACCCTGACCACTGCCAGGGCACCACCTCTGTATCCCCAGTCCATGGTTAGCTCTCTCTCTATGAGGGAGAGTCTCCTTAATTGTCTGCAACAGCCTGTGATTAGATTCTGGAACCAGCGTCATGAAGTTGAACAAGTAACTTGTTTTTCTCTGAGCTTCAGTTTTCCGTTTGATGGGAGACTGGTTTCGGAGGACAGAAGGTCAAGCCCCTGTAGAATATATACATAGTAGTGATGGGTCTGTCAAGTCCAACACACACTTTGGAGAGGAGTGGTAACCTAAGACAGCCTCCTGCAGGAGCTGAGTGGTCTGGCTGTAGACGCACACACCTGCATTTCAACCCAGATTCGGCTGTGTGATCTTGGCACCTTATCAAATTTACCTAGCCTCAGTTTCCTCGGGTGGAGCATAGAGGTGAAAACACAACTACACCTCATAATTGTTGTGAGTATTCAATGAACTAATGTGCAAACAGGGCCTGACACAGGAAGCAGTCGTGGAAGGGGTTCTAAGGGTATGATCATAGAACACTGAATGCAAGGCTAAGAATTTTGGTATATTTCATAGAGACATGTTTCTGGCCTTCAACATATATATTAAGGACCGGGCTCTGTAATCAATACAAGGACCACAGAGATGGATTGGGTCTCATTCCTTTTCTGAAGGTACTCCAGTTTATCAGAGAAGCACAGGCATGAGAATATAACTACAAGAAGAGGTATATATATGTGATGCTGGAAATTTTGTAACTGTGTCAAGCATACCAAGATTCCTTTTATAGGCTACAGACATTCCCAGAAGGAAAAAAGAGAGAAAAAAGGGTCAAAAAAGTATCTGATGAAATTATGGTGGAAAACTTCCCAAAGCCGAAGAAAGAAGCGGAATCCCACACAGAGAAAGCACAGAGAATCCCAAACAAGATGAATGCAAAGAGAAACACATTAAGACATGCCATAATGAAAATGACAAATGTTAATGATACAGAGAGAATTCTAAAGGCAGCAAGAGAAAAACAAAGAGTCACATAAAACAGCTATAATCAACAAGACTGATAACAAGTGTTGACAAGGATGTGGAGAAATTGAACCCTGCTACATTGCTGGTGGAAACTTAAGATGGTTCAGCCACTTTGGAAGTTTCTAAAAAATTTAGAAGTTTCTAAAAAAACCAATACAATATTGTAAAGTTAAAAATAAATAAATAAATAAAGTTTCTAAATACAGTGTTATAATTTGACCCAGAAACTCAATTCCTTCATACATACAACACAAAGGAAACCATATATTCAAGAAAAAACTTGTATGCAAATGTTTATAGCAGCACTGCTAAAATACTAAAGGGTAGAAACACTGAAATGTTGATCAAATGATGAATAGATGGATAGGTGAAATGTAGTCTATTTGTAGAGTGGAATACTATTTAGCAATATAAAGGAATCAAGTTCTGATACATTCTACGATATTGAAGAACCTTATGCAGGTCAGGAAGCAACAGCTAGAACTGGATGGGACAACAGACTGGTTTCAAATAGGAAAAGGCGTATGTCAAGGCTGTATATTGTCACCCCACTTATTTAACTTATAGACAGAGTCCATCATGAGAAATTCTGGGCTGGATGAAGCACAAGCTGGAATGAAGATTGCCGGGAGAAATATCAATAACCTCAGATATGCAGATGACACTACCCTTATGGAAGAAAGTAAAGAAGAACTAAAGAGCCTCTTGATGGGTGAAAGAGGAGAGTGAAAAAATTGGCTTAAAGCTCAACTTTCAGAAAATTAAGATCATGGCATACAGTTCCATCACTGCATGGCAAATAGATGGGGAAACAGTGGCTGACTTTATTTTTGGGGGGCTCCAAAATCACTGCAGATGGTGACTGTAGCCATGAAATTAAAACATGCTTACTCCTTGGAAGGAAAGTTATGACCAACCTAGACAGCATGTTAAACAACAGAGACATTACTTGTCAACAAAGGTCCGTCTAGTCAAGGCTATGGTTTTTCCAGTAGTCATGTATGAATGTGAGAGTTAGACTATAAAGAAAGCTGAGCACTGAAGAATTGATGTTTTTGAACTGTGGTATTGGAAAAGACTCTTGAGAGTCCCTTGGAATGCAAGAAGATCCAAGCAGTCCATCCGAAAGGAGTTGAGTCCTGAGTGTTCATTGGTAGGACTGATGTTGAAGCTGAAACTCTAATACTTTGGCCACCTGATGTGAAGAGCTGACTCATTTGAAAAGACCCTGATGCTGGGAAAGACTGAAGGCAGGAGGAGAAGAAGATGACAGAGGATGAGATGGTTGGATGGCATCACCGACATGAGTTTGGGTAAACTCTGGGAGTTGGTGATGCACAGGGAGACCTGGCATACTGCAGTCCATGGGGGTCACAAAGAGTTGGACACAACTGAGTGACGGAACTGAACAGAATGAACTGAACATGTGTGCTAAGTGAAAGAATCCACTCAAAAAGATCACATAATATATCAATAACCTCAGATATGCAGATAACACCACCCTTATGGCAGAAAGTGAAGAGGAACTAAAAACCTTGTTGATGACAGTGAAAGAAGAGAGTGGAAAAGTTGGCTTAAAGCTCAACTTTCAGAAAACTAAGATCATGGCATCCAGTCCCATCACTTCATGGGAAATAGATGGGGAAACAGTGGAAACAGTGTCAGACTTTATTTTTTTGGGCTCCAAAATCACTGCAGATGGTCACTGCAGCCATGAAATTAAAGGACGTTTACTCCTTGGAAGGAAAGTTATGACCAACCTAGATAGCATATTCAAAAGCAGAGACATTACTTTGCCAACAAAGGTCCGTCTAGTCAAGGCTATGGTTTTTCCAGTAGTCATGTATGGATGTGAGAGTTGGTCTGTGAAGAAAGCTGAGCACTGAAGAATTGATGCTTTTGAACTGTGGTGTTGGAGAAGACTCTTGAGAGTCCCTTGGATTGCAAGGAGATCCAACCAGTCCATTCTAAAGGAGATCTGTCCTGGGTGTTCATTGGAAGGAATGATGCTAAAGCTGAAACTCCAATATTTTGGCCACCTCATGTGAAGAGTTGACTCATTGGAAAAGACCCTGATGCTGGGAGGGATTAGGGGCAGGAGAAGAAGGTGATGACAGAGGATGAGATGGCATCACCGACTTGATGGACCTGAGTTTGAGTGAACTCCGGGAGTTGGTGATGGACAGGGAGGCCTGGTGTGCTGCAATTCATGGGGTCACGAAGAGCTGGACATGACTGAGCGACTGAACTGAACTGAACTGAATGTATGATTTCATTTATGCAAAATACCCAGTATAGGCAAAATGGGAGAGAAAAAAATAAGTGATTTCCTGTTCAGTCACTAAGTCATGTCGAACTCTTTGCTATCCCATGGACTGCAACATGCCAAACTGCCCTGTCCTTTACTATCTCTCAGAGTTTTCTTAAACTCTTGTCCATGGGCTTCCCTGGTGGCTCAGTCAGTAAAAATCCACCTTCAATGTGAGAGACTTGGGTTCAATCCCTTGGTTGGGAAGACCCCCTGGAGGAGGGTATGGCAACACACTCTAGTATTACTGCCTGGAGAATCCCCACGGACAGAGGAGCCTGGTGGGATACAGTCCATGGAGTCACAAAGAGTTGGACATGACTGAGTGACTAAGCACCTGTCCACTGAGTCAGTGATGCCATCAACCATCTCATCCTCTGTCACCCCCTTCTCCTCCTGCCTCAACCTTTCCCAGCATCAAGGTCTTTTCAAGTGAGTCAGTTCTTCACATCAGGTGACCAAAGTATTGGAGCTTCAGCTTCAGCATCTGTCCTTCCAATGAATATTTAGAGTTGATTTCCTTTAGAATTGACTGGTTTTATCTCCCAGAGTTAGGGGCAAGTGCATTGGGAGGAAAAAGGAAGTTACTGATGAAAACTCACAGTGTATGGGTTTCTTTCTTGAGTGACAAAAATATTTTTAATTGATTGTGGTGACTACTGTTTATGCATATAATGAAGAGCAACTGAACTGTGTACATGGTTGAATTATATAGTACATAAATTATATCTCAATAAAACTATTTGATTAAAAATAAAACTAATATCAGACACACAGACCAAGGGAGGAAAAATAAGTTAATATTTTTTGAGCACTTACTATGTGATGAGTGCTGTCATTCACACACACACACACACACACACACACACACACACACACCAATCATACAAGGTAGTCATTATTAACCTCAACCTACTGCTGGTCATCCTGCCATATCCTGACCACCTCCACCCTGGCCACTCAGATGCTGGAGGGGTAGAGTTTGCTGAGGAAGGTCTTCTTTATGGCGATCTTCAGCTCCTTGTTCCTGAGACTAAAGATGATCGGGCTGAGGAAGGGAGTGAGGACCGTGTAGGTGATGGCCATCAGAGTATTGCCTTCCTCAGAGTAGAGACCCTTGGGCTTGAGGTAGATGACAGAGGCGAAGCTATAGTGCACAACGACCACAGTCAGATGAGATGCACATGTGGAGAAGGCTTTGTGCCGGCCCTCGGTGGAAGGGATCCTCAAGATGGTGGACACGATGAAGGCGTAAGAGAGCAGGATGAGGAGAAAGCAACCCAGCAGAGCCGTGATACACACAACGCCAACCCCCAGGGCTACTCCCGGTACATTATTTCCACAGGCTAACTTCAGTAGTGGAGGCACGTGACATAAGAAATGGTGAACCTCACTGAGACCACAGAAGGGGAGGTGGAAAATGGCAGATGTCACCAGCAGTCCAATGAATAAGCCTCCAACCCAGGACCAGGCCACCAGGCAGGCACAGCCTCGGGGGCTCATGAGCAAGTTGTAGCGCAGGGGATGGCAGATGGCCACGTAGCGGTCGTAGCCCATGACTGTGAGCAGGAAGGAGTGGGTGAAGCCGGGCGTGAAGGAGAAGAACATCTGGCTGGCACAGGCCGTGAAGGAGATGGAGCGGTCGGTGGAGAGCAGGTCGGCCAGCATGCGCGGGATGATGGCGAAGGTGTAGAGGACCTCGGAGATGGAGAGGGCGCACAGGAAGAGGTACATGGGGGTGTGGAGGCTGCGCTCGCTCCAGACGGTGGCCATGATGAGCAGGTTCCCCAGCAGCGCGAACAGGTACATCAGCAGGAACA
>NW_011494550.1:69403-74939 GCF_000754665.1 Bison bison bison
TGGGAGGACTTCCTGGAGAGGTTCCTTCACCTCTCCAAGCCATGGTTAATCCATCTGCAAAATGGTGTTCATAATAATGGGTTGAAGTTTAAATAAGATCATGCATCTTAAGTGCTGTAGCACATATACTGATACATAGGAAGAACTCAATAAAACATAATATGGATAATAACAATTATTGTGATTACTATTATTACTATTGTCAACTCCATGCAGGACCCCTCACCCCCCCCACCCCACCCCTGCTCCCCCAACCAGTCTTTTCTTAAGCTTTTCTGTCTCTGAGCTTGCTGGTCACTATGTACTTCTCCCCATCTCCATGAGACCAACTCCCTCCTAAACTTTAAGATCAATCTATTCCTTAATTGCTACCTTCAGTTAGAAGTCAACTCTCCGCTACCACATGGAAAGGACTTAGGTTCTATTTTTATTTCTCAGCACCACTCTTTGCAGCTCACCTGGAAATGAAGTAATATTCCTTATTCCACAGGGCTACTTTTTTGCTTCGATGAGGTGATGCACCTTAAACTCTTAGCTACTACTTTTGTTGCATTAGTTCCTCACAAGGATGTGATACTGACTGGAATCACCATAAAGTCCTGTTCTCTGACCCCAACTGGACCCTCTGTCTCTGGTCACTTCCCAGCGCTAGTCTCTGAAGCTCCTCACCTCTCTTCAACCCTTATGCCACTCTCCTATCAACAACCTGCTTGTTGTTGAAGTAAAAATGATGCTTCATGGAGAAGCCAAGATGCTCAGTGGTAGGTTCTCTCATCTCCCTCCCTGAGTGGCAGCAGATTCATATCTGTTCCAGCTCCTTGTGAGGTCAGCTCTCCTTCCAGGAACCTGCTCCACCAGCAATCCTTTTCTCTCTCCCTCTGGTTCTCTCTCGCTCTCATTTGTCACAAAAGAACTTGATGCAAAATACAACAATTTTTAGCTGGGCATACACACTGAGGAAACCAGAATTGAAAGAGACACGTGTACCCCAATGTTCATTGCAGCACTGTTTATAATAGCCAGGACATGGAAGCAACCTAGATGTCCATCAGCAGACAAATGGATAAGAAAGCTGTGGTACATATACACAATGGAGTATTACTCAGCCATTAAAAAGAATACATTTGAATCCATTCTAATGAGATGGATGAAACTGGAGCCTATTATACAGGGTGAAGTAAACCAGAAAGAAAAACACCAATACAGTATACTAATGCATATATATGGAATTTAGAAAGATGGTAATGATAACCCTGTATGTGAGACAGCAAAAGAGACACAGATGTATAGAAGAGGCTTTTGGACTCTGTGGGAGAGGGCGAGGGTGGGATGATATGGGAGAACGGCATTGAAACATGTGAATTATCACATGTGAAATGAATCGCCAGTCCAGGTTCAATGCATGATACAGGGTGCTCCGGGCTGGTGCACTGGGATGACCCAGAGGGATGGGATGGGGAAGGAGGTGGGAGGGGGGTTCAGGATGGGGAACACATGTACACCTATGGTGGGTTCATGTCAGTGTATGGCAAAACCAATACAATATTGTAAAAAAAAAAAAAAAAAAACAGATTCAGAATGAGTAATGAAAATATGGTATACCATTTGACATACAAAAAAACAAACTACTGATACATGCTACAACATGGATGAACCTCAAACCTATACTAAGTGGAGGTAGCCTGCCACAAAGGACCATCTATTGTATGACTCCATTTATTTGCAATACCTTGGATAGGTAACCCTATCAAATTAGGAAGCAGATTAGTAATGGGAATAGGCTGGAATGGAGAATGACTGTTAATGGGTTCAAGATTTCCTTTAAGGATGGTGAAATATCTTGGACCTAAATGGAAGTGATAATTCCACAATATTGTGAATGTCCTAAATGCCACTGAACTGTGCTGTTTAAAATGGCGAGGCTGTGAATAAGTTGGAATACTTGTGAACTGTTGATGGGATTGTAAACAGCTCTGGAAAACCATCTGGATATTCCTCAAAATATTAAAAATAGAACTACCTTATCATATAGTAATCCTACTTCTGGATATGTCTGTAAAAGCATTGAGAGTAGGATCTCAGGAAGATATTTGCACATCCCTGTTCATAGCAGCATTTGTCAAAACAACCATGAGCTGGAAGCAACCCAAATACCTATCACTGGATGAATAGTAAACAAAATGCAGTCTACCCATATAACATCATGTCATTCAACTTTGAAAGGAAGTTAATCCCATGTCATGCTGCAACATAAATGAACCTCAGGAACATTATGCTAAGTAGGATCAGTCAGTCCTCCCCAAAGGAAAGATCTTTCATAATTCCATTTCTTGAAGTACCTAAAATAGTCAAATTCACAGAAATGGAAAGTACAATGAATTTGGCCAAGGGCTGGGGGGAAGGGGAGATGGACAGTTACTGGTTAATGGGTATAGAGTTTCCCTTTTGCACAATGAATAGAGTTTTGGAGGTCTATATACAGCATTATAAATAGGCTTAACATTACCAAAAAAAGTTGTGTTTGACTCTTTGTGACCCATAGACTGTAGCCCTCCAGGCTCCTCTATCCATAGATTTCTCCAGGCAAGAATACGGGAGCAGGTTGCCAGGCTCTCCTCCGGGGGATCCTCCCAGGACTGAGCCCTGGTCTCCTGTATTGCAGGCAGGTTCTTTACCATCTGAACCACCAGGGAAGCCCAACACTACCAAACTGCTTATCTAAAAATGGTTCAGATAATAAATTTTATATTATATGCTTTACACACACAAAAGAGTAGTGCTGACCCATGCTACAACATGGAGGAAACTTGAAAACGGTATGCTATATGAAAAAAGGCAGATACAAAAGAATGCCTGATCCTATTAACATGAAATGCCTAAAATAAGCAAATCTATAGAGACAAAGAGCAGATTACTGGTTTCTAGGGGCTAAGGGCAATGAAGAAGTCTGGCTGCTAATGAGAGCAAGGTTTCCTTTTGGGATGATGAAAATATTTTGCAACTAGATACAGGTAATAGCTGCACATTGTGAATGTACTAAATGCCACTGAAATGTACACTTTAAGATGATTAATTCTATAGTATGTGAATTTTGCTTCAATTTTTTTAAAAGCAAAATGATCCCCTCATTCAGCCCTCTTAAACCTCTGCACTGTCTTTCCCCTGGTTCACAGCCCAGCCGGTCCCCAGAAATGGAGAAGGAGGCTCTCAGAGTGCCCAGGGCCCACCCTGAGCCAAGGGAGGAAGAATGCACCTTCTCTGGTTCAGCCTCCCTGCTCCTGCTGTGCACAGCCTCTGACCTTGACCCAAGCAGAAGGGGAGGCACTTCAGGACAGTTCTTCTGAGGGGTGGGCACCTTCCTGTCCCTACAGACTGGGACCCAGGTACCCCTTGTTTCTCTCACACACACCTACACATGGGTGTCCCCACATCTCCACATCCCTGCATCCCACCACCGTCTCCCCCACCACATACAGTATTTTATGTTCTTACTTCCACCAGATACGCACGTGGCAGTCCACTGCACTCAGACCTGTGCACTCACACAGATGCAGAGACCCCACCCTCGAGGCTGGATGCACGCCTGCCGAGTCCTGGCCTCCAGCACACCTGGACGTGCACCCAGACCTATACACTGTCACAGCACGATACTGAAGAAACTCGAGGAAGATGACCGATGCCTGTGCTGCTGTCTGGCAACTTTCACTCTGTGGTCTGCCTGACAACTACATTGTGCACACAAATGTGCATGAGTGTGTGTGCCCACTGGAGCCTGGGTGCAGGATTCAGGAGTAAGGAGCTTTTGCTCAGGCACTGCTTGCCCTGACCTTTGTTCCATTGGGTTCCTGATCTGCATTCCACACCCAACACTCCTATTATCCATGGCCAGTCCCCCTATCTCATGCTTGCATCACCTTCTCCAGGAAAACATCCAGGACTCACACTCCCCGCTCCTGGCAGCCACCAGGAGCACTCTACAGAGGTAGCAGAGAAGGCCCTGGCCCCCTCACTCACACAGGGAGCTCAGAAGGGAGTGGGTGAGGTGGGAGGCTTCTCCCTCACTTTATCCCTTTCTTCTCCAGAGGCACATTTCAAAAGCATCCCAGGGGAGCCTGGTGTAGGATGCAGGGGGGGCTCCCTCAGGGCCCAGAGTCAGGTGGGATGGGGCCTTTGGGGGACTTCTGGGCACACCAGGCACCCCTGGGATCAACCCACAGAGGTATATGCAGCCTGCAAACCTTCCCTGACAGCCCTCTGTGCTCTGCTGGGAGCTGGGCTATTTTGTAGCACCAAAGGGAATATTAGGTTGGGAGATAGAGGTGACAAGACAGCCCCTAACTAGACCAAGGAAGGAATAGAGAAGAAGTAGATGCCCCTCCCCTAATCTCTCAACCCCAGGGGCTCCTTCCCTTCCTGGAAGGGTCCACTGTGGGCCTTGGAGCTCAAAAGGCTATGACCATCCACACCCCATAAAGATACCCCTGGGCCATCCCAGAAGACATCACAAGGTTCCCAGACCAGACCTGTCCCCACTTTGGTCAGGAAGCCCTGGCTCCCAGCTACAGGAAGTGTCCTAGTAGACGCTGATGCTCTGACCTCTGTGGGAAGGAGAGGGGCTAGGTCAGACATGGAATCTCTAAAGCATGAACCTGCTCTGGACCCAAGCCCTTGAAACTGAAGGACTGGAGAGGGAAGGAGTGTCAGGCCCTGACATCCACAAACAACTGGGCTTCCAGGTTGTTGGGCTAAAATGCAGCTCAGTGTCTGCTCTCTTTCCATTTTCCACACTTTCATCTCCAAGACCCCAGCCTGGTTGGTATGAGCACATAGAACCTGGAGGATAGGTATTGGTGTAACCCTGTAACTAATAACCCTGTATTAGTGTCCTAGGGCTGATAAAGCAATTTACCACACAATGGGTGGACTTAAAGCAGCAGAAATTTATTCTCTCGTGGTACTGGAAGGCCAAAGTCAAAATCAAGATTTGGTACAGAGCCCATATTTGATCTCCCTGAGTCATACAGCAAATTCCCATTGATTATCTGTTTTATATACGGGAGGGGGTGGAAGGTGGGAGGGAGGTAAAGGAGGGAGGGGACACATGTATACCTATGGCTGACTCATGTTGATGTATGGCAGAGGCCAACACAATATTGTGAAGCAATTTTCCTTCAATTAAAGATAAATAACTTTTGGGGGAAAAAAGCATAAAGAATGACAAAAAGAAGAATTGGTTCTTCTGGAATCTCTGAAGGAGAATCTGTTCTATGCCTCGCTCCTGGTGGGCTGCTGGTAACCCTTGACTGCATTGATGCAATCTCTAGCTACTTCTTCAGATGGATTTCTCCTTGTATGGCTGTATATCTTTTCATGTTTTTTTTTTTTCTAATTTTATTTTATTTTTAAACTTTACATAATTGTATTAGTTTTGCCAAATATCAAAATGAATCTGCCACAGGTATACATGTGTTCCCCATCCCGAACCCTCCTCCCTCCTCCCTCCCCATACCATCCCTCTGGGCCGTCCCAGTGCACC
>NW_011494550.1:75075-79579 GCF_000754665.1 Bison bison bison
CAACTCGTTTCCTACATGATATTTTACATGTTCCAATGCCACTCTCCCAAATCTTCCCACCCTCTCCCTCTCCCACAGAGTCCATAAGACTGTTCTATACATCAGTGTCTCTTTTGCTGTCTCATACACCGGGTTATTGTAGGAGAGAAGTCATTAGTGTCCACCCAAATGCAAGGATGATTTCATTTTGAGATCCTTAACTAATTACAACTGAAAAGACCCTATTTCTGAAAGAAGTCTAATTCTGAGGCTCCAAGTGGACATGGACTTCTGAAGGACACTATTTTAACTCACTATAGCATCCTTCTTGTTATAATTTTCTGCTTCAGCTGTTACCTCTACATCCACTTCTTACACAACAGAAGAGAGATCCTGCTAAACAGGCTGATTACTTCCTTCTCCTGCTTAAAGCCAGCCATGGCTCCCTAGTGCCCAGATGCTTCACTGTGTCCTACAGGGCCCTGTGCAATCTGGTTCTTGTTAGCATCTCCAGTTTCCAATCTCAGCTCCCATCCCCTCCTCCAATGCAACACTGTGAAATGGAATATCTCCTGTCATATCAATAAATGAGGATATAACAGCCATCAGCAATTTTGGGCCTCCAAATGTGAAGAGGGATCCCAAAAGGGAACACAACATGTGTTATCCAGCAGATGCTGGAGGATGGGGTAGGGGGATTCAAGAAATCAAAAAGACAGGATGCTGGTCCCAAATAGCTGAGATGCACAATAATCCCAGACTCTTGCATCTTCACATACGTAGAAGAGTGCTAAATTCTTTAATTTGATATCCGGTTTTCCTTACTTAACAACAATCTTTGACGTTCCAACTGCCTGCCCTCTTTGCTGCAAACTTGCATGTAGCCTGACTCCCTCTCCTGCCTCTTCAGAGCAGTTTCTCGGGGCTACTGAGATGCTTTCTTCTGGGCTTGGATTCCTAACTATTGTCACTGAATAAAACACTCTGTTTTGGGGTTGTGACTGATTTTTAAGTCGACCACTCCCATTTTTATATCTCCAGCCTAAAATAAGACAGGAACATTTTCTGACTCCCATCTTCCCCTGGAGTACTGTAGCAAAGTTGTCATCATCGCCTGGTTATGAGTCAGGGTCTCCCACTAGACTGAATTCCCAAGGGCAAGAGTGGTGCCTTACTGATTTCCATGCTATGTTCCCAGCACATAGTGAACAGTCAATAAATATTGAAGAAAATAGTGAATAGAGGAACTTTCATGGTGCCCTTGAGACTTTATCATGCAGGCAGAGGAGTGAGGAGGTGGCATCTGAACTGAACTTTGAAGGATGGACAAGAGTCATTGGGTACATGGTGTCAGAGAGGGAATCCAAGGCAGAGGAACCAGCTTGAGCAAAGGCATGGAGAAGAGTCCAGAGTAGGGTTAGGATAGGTTGGGAATTCAAACTGGGGTTGAATTATGAAGGGTCTTGATAGCACCTCAGAACCACCCCTCTATCCCTCTGAGTGTAAGTGGGCTGGAAGAAGAGGCCAGGAAGAGGGGCTGGGGCAGCCAGATGGCACAGGCAGATGACAGCCTGGACTGAGGGTCTAGCCAAGACTGTCTACTGAGTTCCATCCTCTTGGGACAGCAGAAGACCCAGAATTTAAGGAATTTCTTGGCACAGCCCACTTCTAGAAAGTGAGAGGGACAGAATGAAGGGACAATATAGATGATTAAATAGTTAACCCCACTAGGATAGTAAGGGCTTCCTTGGTGGCTCAGATGGTAAAGCATCTGCCTGCAATGTGGGAGACCCGGGTTCAATCTGTGGGTTGGGAAGGTCCCCTGGAGAAGGAAATGGCAACCCACTCCAGTATTCTTGCCTGGAAAACCCCATGGATAGAGGAACCTGGAGGGCTACAGTCCATGGAGTCACAAAGAATACACAACTGAGTGACTAACACAGCAAAGGGGATTATAAGTAGAAAAATATGGGAAACTTCTGTAAGTTAGTGATTATTCAAGAAAGCAGGCTTGTTTAGCAACAGAAGCATGGTACATGCCCCCAGACAATAAAACAATGGTGGCATGAAACCCACAGTGAGCTCAATAAGTTAATGACCCCCAAAACAGGCTCTGTGCACTCAAAAAAACATCATTTATGGGAAGGTGACCTTTTCAAAATGAAAATCCCTCATTGTACTGAGGCCAGAAAATATTTTTCCAAAGTGCGATGACATTCCTGGTCTGACCATGTAGGGAGGGATAAGTAAACTTCCCTGCCCTATGTAGGGTGGGAACTGATGATGGAAACATGACGTCAACTCAAGAAAGACAAAGAAAGTCTTCTCCGCACCCCCCCCCCAACTTTTCCTTTGATTATAAAGCTGTAGCCCACTAAGTTCTCAGGGCACACAGCATGTCTTGCCTGCCCATTTGTAAGTCTCACAAGTGTCCTATTCTAATATATCATGTCTTATATCACTTTGCTTTTGCTGAATTCTTCTCTGCACTGACATGTAAAGAACTGTGGTACCAGAGTTCTTCGGAGCCCCCCTGAAATGATACCAATCAAGTTCAAAAGAACATCAGAGGGACAAGTGTTCAGCCAAGAAATGGAGTCAAGACATAGGCAAAAGATCTAAATGGCTGTTTCCGCATGGCCAGAGGTCAGGAAATGTGACTGGAGTCATAGAATGCAGTCAGTAATAAGCCTAGAAACAGAATACAGGAAACCAAGGTCACAATTAAGCTGTATCTTAGTGTCTTCACTGGAGGCAGTGCTGTGACCAGGACACAGGTCTTAGACTCTCTGGGTCTCATGCTCTCTATTGTAAAATGGGGCTGAATTATACAATGCATGTAAGGAGACTGGCACAGGGTAGGTGAGTGGTGGGGGCAAAATCCCCTCCATCTACCTCCATTTCAAGTTTGTGTGTATGTGTGCATGTGAACTGTGGATGCTGTTCTTTCATTTGGGTCACAAATATTTGTTGAGCAATGACGATGTTCCTTAACAGTGTGTGGCCACTAGAGAAACAACGACAAGAAGCCAAATTCCCTTTGAACCACGGCCTTGTAGCTTTGCTCAGATTTTCTCCCAGGCAGGACCCATGCATCTCTTGATCTCTCCACTGGGTTTGTCCCAGGGTATGACCAGTAAACATCGATAGTGACCCAAGTTGTTTGATTCCCCAAACGTTTCTCATTCCCTGCTTTGTGCTAGTCCTATGCTCAGGGCAACCCATGAGAATGTGGATCAGATTCAAGAAGAATGTTCTCCGTCCACTTTCCTCCACTGTACCAAGCCCTTGAGTTAATGGGTGTGCTGGTAGTTTCCCATATGTATTCAACCTGATCCCTAATATATAAATCTGACAGATACCCTTTCATGTTTATGCTACCGTGTCCAAGCTCTGTTTGCTCATGACTCAATGAATCTGAGCGACAAGGGGTGGAGGCAAGGAATACGACTGTATTCAGAAACCCACCAAAAGCTGGTTCTTTAAAAGGATAAATAAAATTGACAAACCATTAGCCAGACTCATCAAGAAACAAAGGGAGAAAAATCAAATCAATAAAATTAGAAACAAAAATGGAGAGATCACAACAGACAACACAGAAATACAAAGGATCATAAGAGACTACTATCAACAATTATATACCAATAAAATGGACAACATGGAAGAAATGGACAAATTCTTAGAAAAGTACAACTTTCCCAAACTCGACCAGGAAGAAATAGAAAATTTTAACAGACCCATCACAAGCACGGAAATTGAAACTCTAATCAAAAACCTTCCAGCAAACGAAAACCCAGGTCCAGACGGCTTCACAGCTGAATTCTACCAAAAATTTAGAGAAGAGCTAACACCGATCCTGCTCAAACTCTTCCAGAAAATTGCAGAGGAAGGTAAACTTCCAAACTCATTCTATGAGGCCACCATCACCCAGGTACCAAAACCTGACAAAGATGCGACAAAAAAAGAAAACTACAGGCCAATATCACTGATGAACATAGATGCAAAAATCCTTAACAAAATTCTAGCAATCAGAATCCAACAACACATTAAAAAGATCATACACCATGACCAAGTGGGCTTTATCCCAGGGATGCAAGGATTCTTCAATATCAAAAAATCTATCAATGTAATACACCACATTAACAAATTGAAAAATAAAAACCATATGATTATCTCAATAGATGCAGAGAAAGCCTTTGACAAAGTTCAACATCCATTTATGATAAAAACTCTCCAGAAAGCAGGAATAGAAGGAACATACCTCAACATAATAAAAGCTATATATGACAAACCCACAGCAAACATTATCCTCAATGGTGAAAAATTGAAAGCATTTCCTCTAAAGACAGGAACAAGACAAGGGTGCCCACTTTCACCATTACTATTCAACATAGTTTTGGAAGTTTTGGCCACAGCAATCAGAGCAGAAAAAGAAATAAAAGGAATCCAAATTGGAAAAGAAGAAGTAAAACTCTCACTGTTTGCAGATGACATGATCCTCTACATAGAAAACCCTAAAGACTCC
>NW_011494550.1:80009-81350 GCF_000754665.1 Bison bison bison
GAGATAAATACCACGCACATATGGACACCTTATCTTTGACAAAGGAGGCAAGAATATACAATGGATTAAAGACAATCTCTTTAACAAGTGGTGCTGGGAAATCTGGTCAGCCACTTGTAAAAGGATGAAACTAGAACACTTTCTAACACCATACACAAAAATAAACTCAAAATGGATTAAAGATCTAAATGTAAGACTAGAAACTATAAAACTCTTAGAGGAGAACATAGGCAAAACACTCTCTGACATACATCACAGCAGGATCCTCTATGACCCACTTCTGAGAATATTGGAAATAAAAGCAAAAATAAACAAATGGGACCTAATTAACCTTAAAAGCTTCTGCACATCAAAGGAAACTATTAGCAAGGTGAAAAGGCAGCCTTCAGAATGGGATAAAATAATAGCAAATGAAGCAATGGACAAACAACTAATCTCAAAAATATACAAGCAACTCCTACAGCTCAACTCCAGAAAAATAAATGACCCAATCAAAAAATGGGCCAAAGAACTAAATAGACATTTCTCCAAAGAAGACATACAGATGGCTAACAAACACATGAAAAGATGCTCAACATCACTCATTTTCAGAGAAATGCAAATCAAAACCACTATGAGGTACCATCTCACACCAGTCAGAATGGCTGCAATCCAAAAGTCTTTATTACAAATAATAAATGCTGGAGAGGGTGTGGAGAAAAGGGAACCCTCTTACACTGTTGGTGGGAATGCAAACTAGTACAGCCACTCTGGAGAACAGTGTGGAGATTCCTTAAAAAACTGGAAATAGAACTGCCTTATGATCCAGCAATCCCACTGCTGGGCATACACACTGAGGAAACCGGAAGGAAAAGAGACACGTGTACCCCAGTGTTCATCGCAGCACTGTTTATAATAGCCAGGACATGGAAGCAACCTAGATGTCCATCAGCAGATGAATGGATAAGAAAGCTGTGGTACGTATACACAATGGAGTATTACTCAGCCATTAAAAAGGATACATTTGAGTCAGTTTTAATGAGGTGGATGAAACTGGAACCTATTATACAGAGTGAAGTAAGCCAGAAAGAAAAACACCAATACAGTATACTAATGCATATATATGGAATTTAGAAAGATGGTAACAATAACCCTGTGTACGAGACAGCAAAAGAGACACTGATGTATAGAACAGTCTTATGGACTCTGTGGGAGAGGGAGAGGGTGGGAAGATTTGAGAGAATGGCATTGAGACATGTAAAATATCATGTATGAAACGAGTTGCCAGTCCAGGTTCGATGCACGATACTGGATGCTTGGGGCTAGTGCACTGGGATGACCCAGAGGGAGGGTATGGGGAGG
>NW_011494550.1:81450-86045 GCF_000754665.1 Bison bison bison
TCTCACATGTATACCTGTGGCGGATTCATTTTGATATTTGGCAAAACTAATACAATTCGTAAAGTTTAAAAATAAAACTAAATTAAAAAAAAAAAAAAACAGAACAGAAGCAATATTTTAACAAATTCAAAAAAAAAAAAAAAGGAAACCCAGCAGAGGAAGAAGATAGCAAATCAGTGTCTCAGAATATCCATCTTATGGGGTCTGGATGTCAAATTCTTTTACAGAAAAAAGATGGGGGAAAGTGAGGAAATTAAGTAAAAATGCCACTAGTCTTGTAAATATCTCCTAGAATGGCAAGCTTCAGGGAGGGGATTTGTTAATTTATTTCTTCCTGCCATCCACCAGAGGACAGGGTTCTGAAAAAAGGCACTGTAACTTAACAGTCAGGCAGAGAGGCAGGATTCTCTGAAGCAGGTCATTTTGTGTGATTATAATAATACAAGCAACCAAAAGCAAGTCAAAGAAACATTTCCCACCGGGAGTCAGTATTGGCCCTTCCCTGCAACATTTATAACAACTTGGTTCTCAGTGGATTTGTTTTGGGGGGATCTTTTTATCTTGAGATTCACATCTCCATTGTATTCATGTTGCAGTATCTATATGACTTAGGCACTTGCCTGTCTCCATCCCTCATCCAGAGTCTCTTAGAAATGGAATCTGAGTCCCACTGACTTTTCATGTCTAGCATATGCTAGGTATACCGTAAATATTTACAGGATAAAATTCCCACCAAGGATCGGGCCATTAAATGGAGTTGAACTCTTCTTCAATTTCTAGGTGATTGGCTTGCTCAGGAGGTGTCCTCTTTTCTGAGGCTGTGCAGTGGTAAATAGAAGAAGAATACGTGATTCTTCTTCTTGAATACCTGAATCAAATACTTGATCTGCTCTTTAACAACTAGGAGAAGTCAGAGCCAGCTGCTCTTGCAGGGTAGTTTGATAAGCATGACCAGCCTTAGTACCTAAAGCCTGTGCATGAGATAGCTTTTATCTCCAGCTCAGAGGAAGCCAGGCTCCAGCACCCATGTATTCAACAAATGTGTGTGGAGCATCTGAGCCCATCTCTGGGGAGACCACAGTGACCAGGACAGGGATACCTGCTCTCATGGACCTTACAAGGGAGAGAAGAAGTAGATGGTGAGTAACTTACAAAAGAAGTTACAAGTAGGAGGAAGAGAAAGCAGAGTGCCATGAAAGCTCAATAACTGAATTCATAGAGAATGTTGCAGACTAGGGGGAGACCTCATGGAGAAGGTAGCATTTCAATAAGACTTTCTGGTCAAAAGGGAGAGGAAAAGGGGCACTAGACAAAAGGAACAGCATGTGCAAAGGACCTAAGGTGGGAAGACAATTGCCTGTTTGAGGAACCGAGGAAGGCCAATATGACAGGGCACTTGGGCAGCAAGGAGAGGCTGTGGCTCATGGTGACTACTGGCAGGGGTCTGAATAATAGTGTTGCAGGGAAAAGCCAGTTCTGACTCCATGTTGGAAATGTTTTTTTGACTTGATTTTTGGTGCTTTTGTTATTATAATTATACACAATGGCCTGCCTCAAAAAGCCTTGTCCCTCTACCTTAAACTAAAAGTTCTTTTGTTCAGAGCCCTGTCCACCTGTGGATGGAAGAAATTAACACATCCCCTTGCCTGAAACTTTCTGTTCTAGGAGATATTTGCAAGATGAATGGTCTTTTTACTTTGTTTCCTCACCTCCCCACATCTCTGATCCATAAAATAATCTGACATCCAGACTCCATAAGATGGTTATTTTGAGACATTGGTCTGCCACCTTCTGAGTCTGCTATTTTCCAAACAAAGCTGTATTCCCTGTCTCAACACCTCGGCTCTGATTCACTGGCCTGTCGTGCGACAAGCAGGGTGAGCTTGGATTCAGTAACAATAGGACCTTACTCCATAGCCCCACAGCCACAAGATGACACTCACTGGCACAGGGACACTAGCTATGACACATACACAAGAGGAAGCAGGTTTCTGTGATGCCAGCCAGGCCTGAAAATGAGTTTCAGAGAAGCTAGAGGATAGCCATTTACACTTCAGAAGGATTTTGTAGCTCACAGATTCCATAGAGCTGTAATGAGAGAGCTGTTTGCTTGTTTAGAAACAAGCACCTACTATTTGTCAGGTTTTAGAAACACAATGGCAAGCAAATCCAGAGTGGTCCTACCTCTTTGGGGTTGCCAACAGGACAAGGAAAGAGGGGAGGTATTGAACATGTAATTTATATCACATAGGAATGTGAGCATTATGATTGAAGAAGTAGAAGCTTCAGCTCCCAGGAGTATGCAACACTTAGCTGCTTTGTGTGCCTTGGGTTTGCAGCCTGGGGCACCAAGGTGCATGACATAGCATTTGGCTGCTTGGAGGTCTGGCAATCCTGTGCCTTGGGGAAAAAGAAGGCCACCTCCGATTCCCACTTATATCTCTTGCTGCCAATTAAATTTGGGGCTTGAAAGTAAGTGGGAAAAAGTAGGCCTGGGACCATTCCTCCAGAGTGGGGTGGACTTGTGGCTTTGTCTGTACCTTATCCTTGAGCTATGCATCTAACCTCATCTGCCTTAGCTTTGTGCCTGAAACTTTAAAAAAAATTCAGAAATGAAGTGGGGACGGGAATTGTGTCAACTTTTAATGAGTCCCCAGGGATCACAGAATATCCCTTGGCTCATTTGCTAATGAAACTTGGAATTGGCTCACAGGGAATGTTATGTCAGTGGAGTTTCACAGGCAGTTCAGGGCAAGTGTTGTTCATCTCTCTATGTCCTCCAAGAAGGATGAGCAGGGACCTTCACTGATGACAACACTGGGGTACAGCTGGAAGTGGCAGGTTCAGATGAGATATACTAACTGTCTGTGAGAAATGGAGTATTTCCTACCATATCAGTAACAAGAATGTCATAGTCATCAGCAATTCTGGCCCTCAAAATGTGAATTCCTGAGCCCTAAGGACAACCAGAAAGGAGAACAATACCTGTGCAACCTGGCAGCCACAAGGCTGCAGCCACTCCCTATGGTGAACACTGAGGAACTCAGGATGTAAAAAAACACAGAACACTGGCCCCAGATAGCTGAGATGCAGAGGAAAAAATGATTTCAATGAGCCTGGACTCTTGCATCTTCCCATAAATAGAAAAGTGCTAGATTCCTTGACTTGAGATACTTAGTTTTCCTTTATTAGCAATAATCTTTTTGATGTTCAGACTACCTGTCCCTTGTTGCAAACCTCTGTATAACCTGACTCCTCTGCTTGCCTCCTTGGAGCAGCTCTCTCAGGGTTCTTGAGATGCTGTCTCCCAGGTTTGAAGTTCTAAAAATTCCCATCAAATAAAACATAACTCTCAACTTTTAGGTTGTGACTATTTTTTTAGTTGACATCTGCTAAGAAGACCATACTACATCATTTCAGCTCAGTTTTTAAGAATTTTTCAATTTGTGTTCTTAAACAGAGAGAAGCTGACTGTAGATGTTGTTTAGTTGCTCAGTTGTGTCCAACTCTTTGTGACCTCATGGACTGCAGCACACCAGGCTTCCCTGCCCTTCACCATCTCCCAGAGCTTGCTCAAACTCACGTCCATTGAGTCGGTGATATCATCCAACCATCTCATCCTCTGTCATCCCCTTCTCCTCCTGTCTTCAGTCTTTCCCAGCATCAGGGTCTTTTCCAATGAGTTGGCTTTTCACATCAAGTGGCCAAAGTATTGGAGTTTCTGCTTCAACATCAGTTCTTCCAATGAATATTCAGGTTGACTTCCTTTAGGATAGACTAGTTTGGTCTCCTTGCAGTCCAAGGGACTCTCAAAAGTCTTCTCCAACACCACAGCTCAAAAGCACTAATTCTTTGGTGCTCAGCCTTTTTTATGGTCCAACTCTCATATTTGTACATGACTGCTGGAAAAACCATAGCTTTGACTATATGGACCTTTGTCAACAAAGTGATGTCTCTTCTTTTTAATGTGCTGTCTAGGTTGGTCATATCTTTTCTTCCAAGGAGCAAACATCTTTTAACTTCATGCCTGCAGTCATCATCTGCAGGGAATTTGGAGCTCAAGAAAATAAAGTCTGTCACTGTTTCCATTGATTCCCCATCTATTTGCCATTAAGTGATGGGACCAAATGCCATGATCTTAGTTTTTTGAATGTTGAGTTTTAAGCCAACTTTTTCACTCTTCTCTTTCACCTTCATCAAGAGGCTCTTCAGTTCCTCTTCACTTTCTGCCATTAGGGTGGTGTCATCTGCATACCTGAGGTTGTTGATATTTCTCCCAGCAATTTTGATTATAGCTTGTGCTTCATCCAGCCCAGGATTTCGCATGATATACTCTGCATATACGGAGAAGGCAATGGCACCCCACTCCAGTACTCTTTCCTGGAAACTCCCATGGACGGAGGAGCCTGGTAGGCTGCAGTCCATGGGGTCCCGAAGAGTCGGACACGACTGAGTGACTTCACTTTCACTTTTCACTTTCATGCATTGGAGAAGGAAATGGCAACCCACTCCAGTGTTCTTGCCTGGAGAATCCCAGGGATGGGGGAGCCTGATGGGCTGCCGTCTGTGGGGTCGCACAGAGTCAGACACGACTG
>NW_011494550.1:86145-102550 GCF_000754665.1 Bison bison bison
GTCAGACACTACTGAAGCGACTTAGCAGCAGCAGCAGCAGCACTCTGCATATAAGTTAAATAAGCAGGGTGAAAATATACAGCCTTTCCCAATTTGGAACCAGTCCATTGTTCCATGTCTGGTTCTAATTGTTGCTTCTTGACTTGCATACAGATTTCTCAGGAAGCAGGTCAGGTGGTCTGGTATTCCCATCTCTTTATGAATTTTCCATAGTTTGTTGTGATCCACACAATCAAAGGCTTTAGCATAGTCAATGAAGCTGGTGAGAACTGTTCTCTCCACATTCTTAAAGGTATATTGAAAACCAAGGCCTGGATAACTTAGTGCTTCTTTGAATGACTCATATCAGAAGACTCACATTCAAACCCTGGTCCATCCAATTTCTTGCTGTGAGACTTTAGTGAAGTGAATTGACTTCTCTGAGTCACCTTCTGCCAGTGGGGAGGCTAATATTAATAGCACTTCATCTTAAACACCATCTTCAGCTAAAGAAAAAGGGGCTCTTGGGGGTAGTAATTTGAGACTTCAATGGGGAGAAAAGCAATTCATATAAAAATGGAAAAGCTTTCTATCTTGGAGGTGGCACAGCTGCTTGGATCACATGGGAATGCAAATTGATACAATCACTATGGAGAACAGTATGGAGATTTACTTAAAAACTAGAAATAAAACTACCACATGACCCAGCAATCCCACTCCTAGACATATACCCTGAGGAAACCATAATTGAAAAAGACACATGTACCCCAATGTTCATCACAACACTATTTACAATAGCTAGGGGATGGAAGCAACCTAGATGACCATCAGTGATGCATGGGTAAAGAAGTTGTGGTACATATACACATTGGAATATTACTCAGCCACAAAAAGGAACTCATTCAACTCAGTTGTAATAAGGTGGATGAAACTAGAGCCTATTATATGGACTGAAGTAAGACAGAAAAAGAAAGACAAATACCCTATGTTAATGTGTGTATATGGAATCTAGAAAAATGGTACTGCCTTATTTGCAGGGCAGCAATGGAAACACAGACATAAAGAACAGACTTGTGGACATGGTGAAGTGGGTGTAAGGAGAGGGTGGGATGAATTGAGTGAGTAACTTTGAAACATACACAGTACTGTATGCAGAATTAGATAGCCAGTGGAAATTGTGCTGTATAATGTGCTGAATGATACAGGGAGCTCAAATACGGTACTCTGATAACCTGGAGGGGTGGGATGGGGAGGGAGGTGGGAAGGAGGCCCAAGAAGGAGGGGACACACATATACTGATGGCTGACTCATGTTGATACATAGAAGAAACCAACACAATACCGTAAAGCAATTATCCTCCAACTAAAAGTAAGTAATTTTTTTAAAAGATGGAAAAGAAAACATTGGGTAAGCAAAACAAAACAAAATAAAAACAAACAAACAAAAAACAGCCCTGCAATGAACACTGTAGTACATATGTCTTTTTCAGTTATGGTTTTCTCAGCATTTATGTCTAGTAGTGGGATTGTGGGGTCATATGATAGTGTTACCCCTAGTTTTTTAAGGAATCCCCATACTCTCTTCCATAGTGGTTGTATCAAGTTACATTCCCACCAATGGTGCAAGAGAGTTCCATTTTCTCCACACCCTCTCCGGTATTTATTTTTTGTGGATTTTTTTTTTTATTATGGCCATTCTGACAGGTGTGAGGTGATATCTCATTGTAGTTTTGACTTGCATTTCTCTACTAATGAGGGATGTTGAACATTTTTTCATGTGTTTATTCACCAGCTGTATGTCTTCTTTGGGGAAATGTCTGTTTAGGTCTTTTTCCCACTTTTTGATTGGGCTGTTTGTTTTTCTGGTATTGTTGTATGAGCTGCTCGAATATTTTAGAGATAAATTCTTTGTTTAGTTCACTATTATTTTCACCTTGCTTATAGTTTCCTTCTTTGTGCAAAAACTTTTAAGTATAATTAGCTCCCATTTTTTAATTTTTGTTTTTATCTCCATTTTCTAGGAGGTCAGTCATAGAGGATTTTGCTGTGATTTATGTCACAGTGTTCTGCCTATGTTTTCATCTAAGAGTTTTATGGTTTCTGGCTTACATTTAGGTCTTTAATCCATTTTGAGTTTATCTTTGTGTATGGTATTAGGAAATATTCTAATTTCATTCTTTTACATGTAGCTGTCCAGTTTTCCCAGCACCACTTATTGAAGAGACTGCCTTTTCCCCATTGTATATTTTTGCCTCCTTTGTCAAAGATAAGATGCCCAGAGGTATGTGGGTTTATCTCTGGGCTTTCTATCTTATTCCATTGGTCTATATTTCACACTATCATTTCTTGACTGCCTCTCCATTGTCTTGCATCCCCCAAATTCCCTGATTTAACAACTACTTAAATGTGCCCTTTGGAACTCAGGGTAGGTCATAGAGGTTGGAGCCTATTTCCTACAAACAAGAAATGGCAGGGTGGGTGGATACATAAAGGCCTCTGTGCCCAGGAGCCCCACAGGGTCCTGCTTAGTTTCATTGCCAGCCTCTTCCTTCCTCCTCTCTTTTCCAGATTTTTCCCATGTATTTTATAGTTTTTAATCCAATTGAGTAATCAGATCTATTCCTAGTGCTCTACTCTCTCTCTGTCCTTTCCATTTTAGAATCTTTCACTTCATTCAGCTCAAAATAAAAACTTCCCTTAGACTCCATTACTCCAAAATGGAGTGAGAAACTACAAATAGCAAATCATTTTCTGAGAGACACTGTTTTCTTTTGTACATTTGTTATAATTAAAGGATAATAGTAATAGTACTCTAGACACAGCACTTTATACATAGAAAAGACTCAGTTCTGGTGGGTTATTAATTTTAGGTTATTTATTATTATTCTTTAGGTTGTTGATTCTTATTTTGGGGAGGGGGTGAAGGGACAAAATCTTCTCTTGGTAGTCCATTCAAGAAGAATCATGTGCATTAGGGACCTGACACATCCTTGTGATTCTGCTCACCTGCCTATAAGTAGGTAGCATATTCCTAGGCATAGTTAATGGGATACAGTTCATCACATTGGATATAAACAAGATATTATGATGGATTGAGGCTATAAGAGGGGGAAAACTGGAGAAAGTCAAATAGCTACCATGCATCATACTCCTAGGGAGTGTGGGTATTTTCATATACCTGTATCATCACAAGGGTTCTATGAAGAAAGGCATCATTGTCTCCAACCCTTCTACCCTATATTGGTGGCTAGGAGTTTAGGGGACAGAAAGTTCTGCGGAAGCTTCTCTTTATGGCATTCTTTAGCTCCTTATTCCTAAGACTGAAAATAATTGGACTAAGAAAGGGGGTGAAGACTGTATAAGTGGTGGTCATCAGAATGTTACTGTCCATAGAATGAAGACCCTTGGGCTTGAGGTAGATGATGGAGGCAAAACCGTAGTGCACGACCACTATGGTGAGGTGGGAGACACAGGTGGAGAAGGTCTTGTGCCGGCCCTCAGTGGATGGGATCCTCAGGATGGCAGCCACGATGAAGACATAGGAGAGGACGATAAGGAATAAACACCCAATCAGGGCTGTGACACAGACCAGGATCACAGCCAGGGTGAGAGAGGCTGTGTCCCTCCCACAGGCCAACTTCAAGAGGGAAAAAATATGGCAGAAAAAATGGTGAATCTCATTGGACCCACAGAAGGTGAGATGAAAAACTATCAGTGTCACCATCATCCCCACAACTGAGCCTCCAGCCCAGCACCAGGACACAAGACGGGCACAGTCACAGGTGCTCATGAGCACATTGTAGCGCAGGGGGTGGCAGATGGCCACGTAGCGGTCATAGCCCATGATCATGAGCAGGAAGGAGTGGGTGTAGCCAAACGTAAAGGAGAAAAACATCTGGCTGGCACAGGCCACAAAGGTGATGGAGCGGTGTGTGGACAGCATGTCCACCAGCATTTCAGGGGTAATGGTAACAGTGAACAGAATCTCAGAGATGGAGAGGGCACACAGGAAGAGGTACATGGGGGTGTGGAGGCTGTGCTCCCTCCAGATGGTGCCCATGATGAGCAGGTTCCCCAGCAGTGTGAACAGGTACATCAGCAGGTACAGCAGGAAGAAGGTGGGCAGGAGCTGCTGAGGGAAGTTGGAGAAGCCAATGAGGATGAATTCAGACACCGTGCTGTAATTCTGACCAGATGAGGATGCTGCATCTGGGGAGATCAGAAAGAGAATGAAGGCACAGTGGTTAAAACAGAGGCACTGCTGCTGCTGCTGCAGCTAAGTCACTTCAGTCGTGTCAGACTCTGTGCGACCCCATAGATGGCAGCCCACCAGGCTCCCCCGTCCCTGGGATTCTCCAGGCAAGAACACTGGAGTGGGTTGCCATTTCCTTCTCCAATGCATGAAAGTGAAAAGTGAAAGTGAAGTCGCTCAGTTGTGTCCGACCCTCAGCGACCCCATGGACTGCAGCCCACCAGGCTCCTTTGTCCATGGGATTTGCCAGGCAAGACTACTGGAGTGGGCTGCCACTGCCTTCTCCAAAACAGAGGCACTAGCATACATTAAAGGCTAATTGAAGAGCTCTATGCTATACAGATGGAGAAGGAAATGGCAGCCCACTCCAGAATTCTTGCCTGGAGAATCCCATGGACAGAGGAGCTTGCCAGGCTACAGTCTATGTGGTCACAAGAGTAGGACACAACTGAGTGACTAAGCACATACTATACAGAGAAGTTGGACTTAACTAGTGGCTCAGACAGTAAAGTATCTGCCTGCAATGCAGGAGACCAGAATTCGATCCCTGGGTTGGAAAGGTCCCCTGGAGTAAAGCAATCCACCCCAGTATTTTTGCCTGGAGAATTCCATGGACAGAGGAGTCTGGCAAGCTACAGTCTGTGAAGTCACAAAGAGTTGGACAAGACTGAGCTACTAACATTTTCACTTCACTTCTTTTTTCATGCTGTACAGGAAGTCCCTAACACATGAATCTTCAAGTTTTAAACTTTCAAAGATATGAACTTGTGTTCAAATGTCCACTCATATAAGTTAGTTCACATATTTGGTGAGACCTGCTATACTTTTCAAGGTACTGTGCTCTAAGATTAAAAATGTTTTCTTTATTTTTTGTGTTTATTTATTTTCTATGTATTTTTTTGTTTGAAAAGTATTATAAGCTGGTAATGGTATAGTATTATATAGACAATTGTGTTAATTGGGTACCTAAGCTAACCTTGTTGGACTTGAAAGAAAATTACACTTATGAACGCACTCTGGTAATGGAACTCATTTGTATGTAGGGGGCTTACCGTATATCCATTTGCTTAACTTCTCTGGGTCACACAGTCTCCATCGGTAAGTTGGAATAAATCATTATAGCTTTTGCCTTTCAGCATTGTGATAAACACCAGTGAATTAAGTGCTTAAGACATAGTTTTGGTTCCTGGGTGTTTATTAACAGCGATGAAAAGAAATAGAATATCCAGGTTTGTAATCAAGACAGACATAGATGATCAGGGTCATAGTTTCCTGAATACTGTGCCTGTTCTAGATTGGATTTTGGATTTATCAAAATAATTTTTCCTCTGAGAGATTTTTCTTTTAATTGAGTAACCCATTTGTCTTTATTTGAGTACTGTCTTCTTTTAGTACTGAATTCATTCCTGCCATCGTATCCTGTGTGCGTGTATATGCATGCATGTTAAGGTGCTTCCAACCCTTTGTGACCCTACAGACCATAGCCCACCAGGCTCCTCTGTCCATGGGATTCTCCAGGCAAGAATACTGGAGTGGATTGCCATTTCCTACTTCACTGGGAAGCCTATATATGCAATCCGAAGAGAAACCAGATTATTGTATATAAATAAATATATATACACCTAATGAAATTGAAGGGAACATTTGAAAATAAAAGGATAGGTGAATATATGCCAGGCAAATGTTCACCAAAGGAAAATGAAGAAGCAATGCTGAAAGCAGAAAAAATAGAATTTAATGAAATAATAATCATAAAATCTCTGATACCATATGCCAGTAAAAGGAACCAGGTTCCCTGGAGAAGTGGTCTGTGCATGGATGCAAACCTAGATCTCTTCAACAGTGTAATGGAACTTTCACTGAATAGTGTGTTAGTGCTAAAGGATACTGGAACCAGACTGAAAATGTGCCCATTGGCATAGCTGAGCATCAGAAAGAGTGATCATGTGCAGACGATGGAGGAACAGCTAAAGGATGCCAAGAAGCAATTAGGAAATCCAGAAGGTGAAAAGTTTCAAAGAACAATTAGTTGAATCTCATCAGCAAGCCAGGGTCATGAAAAGAGTGAAGAGAAATTCAAGGGACATAACAATCACATCCAACATAGAGTTCTAGATTTGATGTGGATTTAGATAAGCTGGTTGTAAGGTGTTATTAAGGATATAGAGAAGATTTTGATTTGTTATGGGTGAATGATGAGGTATTAATAATATGAAGAGATCATTCTTAATTTAGTTATTAACTTTAAGTATGAGCTTGTTATTTTGGCTATGAAGGAAAATATTAGTAGCTTAAATATGTACTGAAATTTAAAAATTACACACATGTGCACACCAAGGAAGAAAGAAGAATATTTTGTGAAGATTATTAGAACACTGTAGCAACCTAATAGATATAAATAACCTATATAACTGACTCAATGGACATGAATTTGAGCAAACTCTGGGAGACAGTGAAGGACAGGACAGCTTGGCATGCTGCAGTCCATGGAGTCACAAAGAGTCAGACACGACTTAGCAACTGAACAACAGCAATGTACCCCTAGATAATTAATAAAGAAATAATGAACACAACTTTCAGTGAAATAGATATGAGGCAGAAATATATAAATTGAAACTAGATAAGTAGATTTTAAAACTGAGGTTGCAAGTTTTGATAGGGTTCAGAAATGTAATTTGGGAATTATTAATTATTATGCAATAATAATATTCAGACATTAGCTCCTGAATATACTTGGGCTCTTCACCAAGCAGAGACTAAACATAATTTTCAACCATATAGAGAATTTTAACAAAACTTAGCCTTCTATTTGGACATAGAGCAAATCTCCATACACTTCAAAGTATAAATATTATATAGATTGTAGTGCATTAAAATTGGAAATCAGTAGAGAAGAAATGCCTTTCCAAATTCTATAAGTTAGGAACTCAATATAATATTAAATAATATTTTTTCTGTAGCAAGTCATAAGATGAATGAAGAAATATTTGTAATTAACCATCAAATGTCAAATTTATAAGCTAAAACAGTACTGTCATGGGAAACATATTGCTTTAAGCATACATATACATATATGTCATAAGACTTTATTCAGAAAACAAATCATCCTTAACACAGCCCAAATCAAGCAATTGGAAAAGATTAATAAGATAGAAACAAGGAGAAAATTGCCAATGAGAAAACACAAAACTAAAATTGGAAAATAACTACAGAAATAAATGACATTTCTAAATCAATGAAAATAATAAGAAAACTATGTTAAGAAATTCAAAACAATAAATGAATAAATTCTCAGAAACATGTACAATTTCAGACCTGGTTCAAGAAATAGACACTCTGGATATTCAAATAAGCTTTAAAGAAATTGAAATGGTTAAAGACCTTCTCTTTCTATAATCATTAACCCCAGTGGGTTTATAAGTGAATGCTCATAAATTTTTAAAGAACAGTTGATGAATACTTTATATATAATCTTCAAAATATAAATAAATAACAGAAAAATAGTTGAAATCTACCATGCTCATTTCCTCATGTTAATGTAATCTTGATTCTAAAACCAGGTTAAGAATGTTTATAATTATAGACTCAGTTTACCTATTTATGTAGATTTGAAAATCCATTATATGATATTACAAGTCAAATGAAATAGTGTAGTAAAAATCATATATAGTATGATCAAGTGGTATTGGTTTATCCCATGAATGACAGGATGCACAGCATCAGATAACCTATCATGTGGTTCATCACATAAACTAAAAAATTATGTAAGTATTTTGATCAAGTAAAGAACATATTTTCTAAAATTCAACAATCATGATTTTTTATTTAATTGACATATAAGATATCAGTTTCAGGTGCACAACATAATGATTCATTATATATCTATTTATGACTTTTAAAAAATCCTTTGCAACATGAAATCAAAAGGAACTTTCTTAGCTAGATAAAGAGAATATACTACAAAACTAAAAAGTAATATACTAAGTGGGGTAGTTTATGTGTATTATTTTAGGATCAGAAGCAAGTCAAAGTTACTTACTGTCTCTGCTGTTCTTTAACATGGAACTGAAAGTCATGAATGATGCTACAAGGAAAGAAAAGAAAAAAATATATATATAAGGATTGGAAGAGAAGAGACTTGAGCATCTAGAAAGATAAAAGAGTTGAGACATAATATGTTAGTGCAGTAAGAAAGTGCAGTGCTGCAGAAGGCGAGATCAGCTTCCAAAAATCATAGTCTTTTTCAAGGTATTACACCAGTAACAATCATTCAAAATATGCAACTTAAGTTAAAATCAAGATAATACTCCCAGAGTAACACGCATTATAAACAAACAGCTCTCAAGCATTTTGGTCTTAGGATCCCTTTACTAAAACTCCAAAATTATTGAGGCTCCTAAAGGGTTTTTGTTTAGGTGGACTGTAGCTATCAATTTTTACCATATTAAAAATTAAAGCAGAGAATCTTTAAAGTATTTAGTTAGCACATTTTAAAGAATAATAGTAAACCTACTTCAAGTTAATAATGGTAACATTTATATGAGAGTAATTCCATTTTCAAAAACATTTAGTGAGAAGAATAGCCTTGTTTTAGATTTTTGAAAATATGCCTAATGACTGCCTTATAAGAGCTTGATGTTCATGTCTGCTTCTTCATTTAGTCTGTGGTAAATACATTATTTTAACTGAAGCATATGATGAAAACACATTCACACACCTGTAATTGGAAAGGGGCTTCCCAGGTGGCTCAGGTGGTAAAGAATTCACCTGCCAATGCAGGAGATGTAGGTTCGATCTCTGGGTCAGGAAGATCCCTTGGAGTAGGCAGTGGTAGCTCACTCCGGTATTGTTGCCTGGGAAATCCCATGGACAAAGGAACCTGGTGGGCTATGGTCCATGGGACCATAAAGAGTCAGACACAACAGCACTCACACAATGCAATTGGAAAAGTAGGGGGGTCCATTTTCTAGACCCCCAGAAAATGTCTTTGGGACCCTCATCGGTCCTCGTATCACACTTTGAAAACCTCTGTTATAAAATACCTAGGAGTTAACAAAAAATATTCAGTAACTCCAAAGACAAAAAATCTAACCACTAATAAAAATCTGAATATATGAAAATAGACTATATTCTCAAATGAGCTAATATTGTAGTGAAGCCAGCTCTCCTCCAAATTATGAGTGCAACTGTAGTTACAATTCCGGTGTATCGACTGTGAATTTGATAAAAACCAAGCAAAAATCCATTATGAAAATAAAGTCAGTACAAAACTCCGCTAATGCTATAAAAATGAACTAAGCAGGAGAGATATGCCTTCCTAGATCGCGAGACATGCTTTAGTCATTGTCATTTTATAAAGTGTGAAATCTGGAACAGACATAGACACTCATGAAATGGTTTGGCTATCTCAGAAAATATCCTTTCATTATTCAACATCTAATATATTATTAGGGTGGCAGCATGAATCTAAGGGGAAAGATGGATTGTTTACTCCTTTGTGGTGGGAAAACTATATTTTATGAAGCAAAGTAAATTTGAATTTATGCCTAAGACCACATGCAAAGATGAAAACCATTTGGATTCAGGACCTAAATATTAAATATAAGCCATAACATTAAAAGGAAAAAGTAGAAGAGAATTAACTTTGTTGATTTTTAAAACCAGAAACGTTCAGGTGATTTTTAAAACATCTGAAACATTGACATTAAGTGTTTTTGTTCCATGTGAGATATTTTAGATAAAATGATCTGGCAGATGAAAAGTTAGGAAAAAATAAATTCCATTCTGTACTAAGGAATACTATCTAGAAGAAGAAACAAGTAGGAACTTTGATACAGATATGAGCAAAGGATATGAGCAGATAAATCACAGAAGTTACCAATGAAAATGAAAAGATGCTCAAAAAAAAAGGGGGGGGGGTGTCAAGGTGGTTAATGGAAACCAGCAATGGAATTTTATTGCATACAGAAGCATTTAATTCCCAAAATTAGAAAATTCCATGTCAACTGGACTATGGGGCAAAAGAATCCTCCTATGCTGCTGCTGAGAATGTAGAACGGTGAAAATTCAGAATATACAAGCTCTGTACACCAGCAAATTTGATCCTAAGTCTATCTCTACTTCTTAAACTTATTTACAGGGAAGGATGCAAGAGGCTGGGCTTCTCTGGTAGTTCAACTGGTAAAGAATCCACATGCAACACAGGAGATCCCAGTTAGATTCCTTGGTTGGGAAGATCCTCTGGAGAAGGGATAGGCTACCCACTCCAGTATTTTGGGGTTTCCCTGGTGGCTCAGACAGTAAAGAATCTGCCTGCAATGTGGGAGACCTGGATTCGATTCCTGGGTTGGGAAGATCCCCTGGAGAAGAGAATGTCTATCCACTCCAGTCTTCTTGCCTGGAGAATTCCATGGACAGAAGAGCCTGGTGGGCTACAATTCACCAGGTCGCAAAGAGTCGGACGCCACTGAGCAACTAACACACACAAATGCGAGAGGATGTTCCTGGTAGCATTGCTGTAGTAGGGGAATTGGAAACGTTTGTTGGTCACAACCGGGGAGACTCCAGGTAAAACGGATTGGATGCCCAAACAGATGTTAGATGTGTGCCTAACAGTGTAAATGAAATTTTACAATAAGATGGAGTGAATCAGCCAAAAAACAAGATGACCTCTCCAGCATAATTCCTTTTAGGCACATTGAAAATGTAGAACGTGAAACTATTCTGTGAAACTGGCACAGTGGATACACGTTATCACACACTGGCAAAACCCATAGAGTGTACCATGCAAAGAGTGAAGCTTAGGGTAAACTTGGACATTGGTTAATTATATTGTATCTATATTGGTTCAACAATTGTGACAAATGGACAACATTAATGCAACACATAAATAATAGAGGAAGCTGTGTTCAGGAAAAGGAGGTAAGTGGGAACTTGCTATACTATCTGATCCGCTTTTCTGTAAACGTTAAACTTCTCTAATAAGCCTCATTCATTTAAAAAATAGATAAAAATCCATTTAAAATTGCATATAGAGAACAATACATAACTTGAAAGAACACATACAAATCTAAGAGTACACATGAAGTATTTTGAAATGATTGTCAAAACAAGAAGGAAATGGGGTGGAAAAAAATGGAATGTATTCATGAAATATGAGAAGGATCTTGGGCAAACCCATGATGATCAAAGCTGCAAACTGGAAATACCATTGACTCAAACCTCAACAGCTGAAGTCCATAATGAAGTTTTTAACATATATTTTTATGAATAATTTGAGTTATGTTGCTGCCCAGAGCTCCTAAACTCCTTGACTCTGAGACAAGCCTCTGCCTCATTGCATACCCTGGTTGTCTCATTAAGGCATTGTCTCAAGAATCCCCCACAGTAAGGGTCAGCCTGGAACTGGGAGGACACAGAATCGCCAGGACAGTGAGGACCTTAGCTGGAGTGAAGATGCTCTATGGAATGAGGAAGATGCATTTATGGCCCCAAAATTCTTCTGGCCATCTATGCACTCCACCAAAAAACCAAGACATTGATGTCAACCCCCAGGAAGTTGATCCAACCTCTACTCTTTTCTCCAGTCCCTGCCTCACTCCCACAGTCTGCAGTGTCAATTGCCTTCCATGCTTCATCCCTCCATTCTCCTTCCCCAAGAAGTGCTCAGTTTCTTCCACTCCTCTACATACATGTGGCTCCATCCCCTCTCCTGAATCACCCTCCACTCTCCTCCTCTGTCCCCTCTCCATTCTGATTTCCAGAGAGTATTTTCTGAAACATGCACAAGGTAAGCAGTCCTCAGACCCAGGGTTCAAATTCCCGCTCCCACCTGTATCTTTGAGAAAGAACGTTAGAGCTCTGAGCATCCTCTCTGAAAAATCAAAGTTCCTAGAGAACTGCCTTCAGTGGGTCCGTGAGGATTCACATGAAGGGCTCAGAGTTTACCTCTGAGTAAAAATAAATAATATTTAAATGTAGTTATCACAGACTTTGAGATGGTGCTTCTTCTTCTGATTGGTTTTATGCCATCCCGTATCACATGTCACCAGTTGGCCCCGTTCTAAACTCACGGTCTCTGACCTCAGTGGAGTACTTAGTCCCCCTAGTAGCCACACAACACTGTTCTCCCTACCCCCAGGAGGCTGATCCAACCTCCACTCTCTTCTCCAGCCCCTGCCTCACCCCTACAGTCTGCCTTCCTACCTCCGGCTCGGTGGAATGGCCGTGATCCTTGAGATTGGTCTCTCCCAACTCCTCTGACAGGTGAACAGAATTCTGTTTCCTCTGGTCTCACAGAGAACGGTTCACACACAGGTGTTGAACAAACATCACACACATTACTTACTGCATCCGGTTCATACTTATGCCTCCCCCAGAGCCTCCCCTTAAGATTAGCACCAGCCCAAGACACAGCAGCAGAGACAAACATACCTAAAGCACAATTTCTCAAGCTCCCACTACTCATGATATTTGGGGCCAGATCATTTCTTGGCTGTCCTTCTCCTTGTACAATGCTTAGCAGCATCCCTAGTCAGAACCTAACAGATGCCAGGAGCATCCCTCCCCCACAATGAGTCATAACAATCAAAAATTATCAAGACATATCAATTTCTCATCTACATGCTTTCTTCTCTGCAATCACCCTCTGTGTTTTTTCAGCTTTTTTACTCTATTGAGGTTTTCAATGGATAAGTCGAAGATCTCTCTTGGTAAATGTCACATTGCACTTGAAAATATGTGGCTTATTTTCTAATATCTTTTGATATTGATTTCTAACATAATTCCACAGTGATAAGAGAACAGACTCTATGATTTCGGTACCTTTAGACCATGAAATTTTTGCACCTTGTTTTATGTTTCTGGATATGTTCCAGTGTCTCCTAGATTATAGTCTATGAGAACTTGAATAGAATTTGTATCCTACTGTTGTGTGAAAATTGCATGCATCTTAATTATGTTGAGTTGGTTCATGGTGCTTTTCAGGTCTACTAAACCCTTCTACTTTTCTATATATCCACTCTATTAATTTTTGAGAGTTTGATATTGAAACTCCAACTAAAAATCTTAATTTATTTATACAATTATGTAAAGTTTAAAAATAAACTAAAATTTAAAAAAAAGTAATTGTAATAGATAGCATAACTAAAGAATCCACCTGCAATTCAGGAGACCCAGGTTGGATCCCTAGGTCAGGAAGATCCCCTGGAGAAAGGAATGGCAACCCCACTCCAGTAATCTTGTCTGGAGAATCCCATGGACAGAGGAGCCTAGCAGGCTAGAGTCCATGGGGTCACAGAGAGTCAGACATGACTGAGTGACTAACACTGCTTCCTGCAACTTTGTTCTGTGTTCCAAGTCTCCTGTAATTGTGTTATCATACTTTCATAATTAAAAATAAATAAGTGAAATTTTAAAAATTATCAAGATATATCCAAATATCCAGTGTCAGGCAGAATCGCCCTGGGGTGAGAACTGCTGACCTAGAAGCTGCAAAGGGTACCTAGGCTAAGCAAAAGCTAGGGACCCAGATGGGCAAACAGGAATGATTCCCAGGAGCCTCCCAAAGCTACAGTCCTCTATTACTACTCTTCTCTCTGGCCCTGACCTCATTCCCAGGCTGAGCAGTGCTACCAACAGCTGTAGGATTCTGCTTTCCTACTCTCTCCCTCCTCTGCTTGAGGGAGATCCTTCTTTGCTTGAGTTGCCTCTTCCAAGAAACGACCAGCAGGGAAGGGGAGAAGAAGCTCTCCTGCTTGTTGCTGTCAGCAGCATCCACAGGCAGGTGTGGGGACAGATATAAGTTCTCCTGGAACTCATACACTGTGCTTTATCCCTGCTGCAGGCTCCAGGAGACTCTTCCCAAGAGCCCCAACCAACCTGGATGTGCAGTCTTCAAGGTCAGGAGATGCTGGAGGAATCTCAGGGGGCCTTCTGGGATCTGCAGTCTCTGCTTCCTCCTCCACCTACCCATTCAAAGTGAAGTCTCCTGGTTGCCTCTCTCTGACCCCTGAGACCTCAGCCCTTACTGAAGGTAGAGAAGCTCCCAGTCTTGGGGGAGACAGAGCTGGATATAGATGCCTTTAACCTCTTGGGGTCAAGGTACTGTCAGAGGTAGAGCAGGAACACAGAATGGGAATCCTGGGCTGTTGCCTTGGGTAAGAGCAGTTGGAAGGCTTCCCAGAATAAGAGTAATTTGGAGCTGAGTCTTGGAGAATGGTTTTCTCTTGGGGTCAGAGTGTAAAGAATATGCCTGCAATGAGGGAGACCCAGGTTCAATCTCTGGGTTGGGAAGATCCCCTAGAGGAGGAAATGACAACCTACTCCAGTATTCTTCCTTTGGAAATTCCATGGACAGAGGAACCTGACTGACTACAGTCCACAGGGTCGCAAAGAGTTGATATGACTGAGCAACTAATACCTTACTCTTGGGCAATATAGGTGTGCTGTCTTCTAGCCAAACTGGAAAACCTCACCTTCTTCCTGATCAAGTTCTACACTATCCCCATTGCCCTGCTGATCCAAGCCAGGAAGCCTGATGTTAGCATAAACCACCCTGGGATAAAATATAATAATTTGATCCTTCAGTTTTTGCCCATGGTTACTGACAGTCAGCTTAGGAGTGACAGTATCTTTTTTATGCTGATTGCTGATGAAATGATAAGGGCTTACAGACTGCTGGTAGCTACAGGATGCATCTGGTCTCCAGGATACTGAGGCAAGATATAAAAATTGGAACATTCAGCGCCACTCCCTAGATCTCTAGGGAGAGAAGAGGGGATGTAGATTGATTTAAGCATTAATGCCAGTGATTTAATCAATCAGGGCTCCATGCTGATCCCTTTACAGAAAATTCCCAAATGGGGCTTTCAGGCTGATGAGCATATGGAGCCGCTGGTAAGTGGGGTGCATCCAGGGAGGGCAAGGAACCTCCTTATTCCTTCCCTCATAATTTTCCCTTCATTTCTCTTCCATTTGTCTGTTCCTGAGTTGTATCTTTTATAATAAACTGGTAACAGGAATTTAAAGCACTTTTCTGAATTCTATGAGTTATTTTAGCAACATGTAGGATGTGAAAGGGGAGGGATGGATCGTGGAAACATCCATCTTTCTAGTCAGTGAAGACTGGCAGCCAAAGTGGGAGCAGTCTTGTGGGACCGAGCCCTTCACCTGTGAGTTCTGACACCAGCTGCAGGTTGTGAGTGTCCTAACTGAATTGTAGGACACTACTAGTGTACAGAGAGTGGGAGAATTGACCTCCCTTCCTGTAGAAAAAAGCCACACATGTAATGTCATAAATGCTCAGCAGCATAGTCTTCCCAGCCTTGTAATCAGCCTCAGTTCTGGCCACTCAGCTCATCCTGGATACCCTCACCTATCTCCCCGCTGCTCCTCCTCTCCCATCACTCCCTGCATCTCCTCATACCAATCTCTGCCCTCAGCAGCCTACTCCCCTCACAGCAGCCAGAAAGGGCTCTCTGCATACAAGAATCTGACCATGCTGCTTGTGTCTGAAACCAACTCCTTGGTACAACCATCTTGGAAAACTGATTGGCAGTATCTATTCAAGCTGAACATAGATCTCTGCTATGACTCATATGACCCCACTATGGTTTTCCCTGGTGGCAGAGTGGTAAAGAACATGCCTGCCAATGCAAGAGATGTGGGTTCAATCTATGAGTCAGGAAGATCCCCTGGAGAAGGAAATGGCAACCCACTCCAGTAATCTTGCCTGGGAGATCCTGTGGACAGAGGGGCCTGGTGGGCTACAGTCTATGGGGTCGCAAAAGAGTCTGACACAACTTAGTGACTAAACAACAACAACAACATGATTCATTAATTACACGTTTAGGTACAGACCCAATGGAACACAAATGTATTATCCATTAAAGGACATGTACGAGATGTTCATAGGAATACCATTCATAGGAATCCCAAAGTGGAAACAACCCAAATGTTTATGAGTATGTTTACCTCATACAGTATCTTTTAGTTATTTAATCTATGTATTATAGAAATATTTAAAGTACCCTATTGCCAATGGAACAAACCCTTCAGGTGGCCTTCATGATCTTGCATGCCCTTGACCTTTCCATCTGTATGCCTACACATCCCAGAAAGCCCCGAGCCACCTTCAGCTCTCCAGGGTTCACCAGACATAACATTGTCCCCAAAT
>NW_011494550.1:102650-102834 GCF_000754665.1 Bison bison bison
CTGGAGTTTGTCCAAATTCATGTCCATTGAATCAGTGATGCTAGCCAACCATCTCATCCTCTGCCACCCTCTTTCCCTTTTGCCCTCAATCCTTCCCAGCATCAGGGTCTTTTCCAGTGAGTCAGCTGTTTATAGCAGGTGGCCAAAGTATTGGAGCTTCAGCTCTTCAGCATCAGTCCTTCCA
>NW_011494550.1:104331-105707 GCF_000754665.1 Bison bison bison
TAGTATGTATGTCAAACCCAAGCTCTTAATTCCCCCTCCCAACATTTCCTCTCTGATAACCATAAATTTGCTTTTGACATCTGTGAGTCTGTTTCTACTTTTAATCAACAATTTAAAAATGAGCAATTCAGTGGGATTTATTGCATGTGCAATGTTGTACAACTATCACATCTCATTCCAAAATATCTCCTTCACCCCAAAGAGACCTCATACTCATTAAGTTGTCACTCCCCATTCTCCACTCCCCTGTCCCCCAGAAACTACTATCTACTTCCTGTCTCTATGGATTTGCCTATTCTGGACTTTTCATATACATGGAATTATATGATACGTTCCCTTTTGTGTTTGGCTTCTCTCAGTTACAGTGATGCTTTTGAAGTTCATACACTTTGTAGCATGTCAACACACAAAAAAAGCTGCCAAGAAAAGAAGTATTCATGAGATTTTCACTTCCAATACCAATAAACCTACAGTTTCTCTTTTAAAAACAAAGATGGCCAGAGAGTATTGGACTCTCTGGCCACCTAATGCAAAGAGCCGACTCATTGGAAAAGAGCCTGATGCTGGGAAAGACTGAGGGGAGGAGAAGAGGATGACAGAAGGTGAGAGGTTTGGAAGGCATCACTGACTCAATGGGTATGAGTTTGAGCAGACTCAGGTAGACAGTGAAGGACATGGAAGCCTGGCATGCTGCAGTCCATAGGGACACAGAGAGTTGGACATGACTAAGCAGCTGAACAACAACAACATGGCAAGTGGACATTTGGAACAAGGTAATAATTAGATTTAGGGGATTCTGTAATGTGCCACAAAGGTCCCCTTTAGGATCCAGGAAATCATTTGCCCAGCTGTGAGAAAAGCTGGCTGCAGAAGGCTCACAGTTGAGTCACTTCTAGAAAACAGAATTTCCCCCAGCTGAAGGAACTGCTTTAACCAGGTAATGTCCTCTCCAGCACTGTGGTGGTGATGGTTTAGTTGCTAAGTCATGTCTGATTCTTGCAACCCCATGGACTGAAGCCCACCAGGCTCCTCTGTCCATGGGATTCTCCAGGCAAGATATTGGAGTGAGCACGCATTTCCTTCTCCAGGGGATCTTCCTGACTCAGGGATCAAATTCAGGTCTCCTACAGTGCAGGCAGATTATTTACTAACAGCCAGCCAATACCCAATGTCTGGATGTGAGGGAGTGGGGCCGGTGGTACAGGGGCTCAGCCCCCTTGCCTCAAAGAGAAAACTTTGAAGGGATTAGCTTGCAGATCATACCAGCCTCTGACTAATCTTGGTTGCCTCATCTCTTACAGATATTCCGAGAGCCTCCTCCATAAACTGCCTGAACATCTCCTTCTCAGAGACTTTTTCTGAGGAACCCGGGCTAA
>NW_011494550.1:106232-106821 GCF_000754665.1 Bison bison bison
AGAGTGGCTGTACTAGTTTGCATTCCCACCAACAGTGTAAGAGGGTTCCCTTTTCTCCACACCCTCTCCAGCATTTATTGCTTGTAGACTTTTGGATCGCAGCCATTCTGACTGGTGTGAAATGGTACCTCATAGTGGTTTTGATTTGCATTTCTCTGATAATGAGTGATGTTGAGCATCTTTTCATGTGTTTGTTAGCCACCTGTATGTCTTCTTTGGAGAAATGTCTATTTAATTCTTTGGCCCACTTTTTGATTGGGTCATTTATTTTTGTGGAATTGAGCTTCAGGAGTTGCTTGTATATTTTTGAGATTAGTTGTTTGTCAGTTGCTTCATTTGCTATTATTTTCTCCCATTCTGAAGGCTGTCTTTTCACCTTGCTTATAGTTTCCTTTGTTGTGCAGAAGCTTTTGAGTTTAATTAGGTCCCATTTGTTTATTTTTGCTTTTATTTCCATTACTCTGGGAGGTGGGTCATAGAGGATCCTGCTGTGATTTATGTCGGAGAGTGTTTTGCCTATGTTCTCCTCTAAGAGTTTTATAGTTTCTAGTCTTATGTTTAGATCTTTAATCCATTTTGAGTTTATTTT
>NW_011494550.1:108097-116055 GCF_000754665.1 Bison bison bison
TTGCTAGAAGGCCAGATGAGAATTTCAAGTAAGACTTTACTGGGGCTCATGCTGCAGCAGAAGGGAGCAAAAACAAGAAACAGGTGCCCTTGCTAGGTTCTCAGTTTCGTCGGGCGGAAGCGGGGGCAGGGTACAAGCGGGTTTCTTAAATCGGATGCTGGGATCAGTGGGTTAGACCGGAGGCATAGCTTAGGTGGCTGCCCATCCCCTTGGTAGTGCTGTCATGTACAGTACCCTTCTTGTGCTCTTGGCATCTCAGAAATGGCTTGCTGGTTTGTTGTCTTTTTGTATCTTATTGTTCATGTTGCCCAGACTACACTTGTTTATTCACGGTTATTTTTAGTCCCTTATGGTTTCTTTGTATTCTGTTGCTCAAGGAGACATTTGACCAGATGCAAGGACTCCTGTAGGGCTGCCCAGGTGGGTCAGTAGTAAAGAATCCTGCAACTCATGAGACCTGGGTTAGATCCCTGGGTCGGGAAGATCCCCCTGGAGAAGGAAAGGGCAACCTGCTCCAGTATTTTTGCCTGGGAAATCCCATGGATAGAGGAGCCTGGTGAGCTAGAGTCTATGGGGTCGTAAAGAGTCAGACATGACTTGGTGACTAAACAACAACAAAAACAACAAAGCACTCCTGTAAAGGGTCCCAGGTCCCACTCTATCTCAGAACCACTATACATTGCTGGTGGGAATGTAAAACGGTGCCACCACTATGGAAAGCAGTTCAGAAGTTCCTCAAAGGATACATACAATTACTATATGACCCAGAAATTCCACTTATGGATAGGGGGACGACAGAGGATGAGATGGCTGGATGGCATCACCGACTCAATGGACATGAGTTTGGGTAAACTCCGGGAGTTGGTGATGGACAAGGAGGCCTGGCGTGCTGCGATTCACAGGGTCGCAAAGAGTCAGACGTGACTGAGAGACTGCACTGAACTGAACTGAACCCCAAAGAATTAAAAATAGGGACTCAAACATTTATCCATGAATGTTCACAGCAGTGCTATTTGTAATGGCCAAAAGATGGAAAACAACTCAACTGTCTATCAGCAGATCAATGGATAAACAAACTAGGTGTATAAATACAATGTAATATTGTTCAGCCATTCAAAGGAATGAATATCTCTTTATGTGTGCTGAGAGACATTTGCATTCATTAGTTTGTCCCTGGAGTCAGACTACCTAGATTTGAATGCTAAATCTGCCACTTCAGGCTGGGTGAACAATGGACAAGTGAGAGTTTCTGCTTCCTTCCTCATTGGGCTTTTGTAAGAAGCATAGGATGTTGCATGCTCTGCACAGCTCCAGCCACATTACAAATCCTTAACACATCATAACCGTTTTCAAGGGGCTTCCCAGGTGGCACTAGTGGTAAAGAATCTGCTTGCTGATGCAGAAAATGCAATAGACAGTGGGTTTGATCCCTGGGTTGGGAAGATCCCTTGAGGAAGAAATGGCAACTCACTCCAGTATTCTTGCCTAAAAAATTCCATGCACAAGAGGAGCCTGGTGGGCTACAGTCCATGGGGTCACAAAGAGACATGACTGAATGCCTGAGAACACACACAACTGTTTTCAGGAATAACATATCTAAAATCTTCTTCACTGGAAAAACTGACTTCCATGCTAACCATCTGGCAGCCAAAAGAGACAGATTTGAAGAATGGCAATGCTCCTGGGACAAAAGCTCTTTCCCTCAGGGTTCCTAGACTCAAAGGCTTCACTGGGGAAGATGAACTAATTGTCACTCTAACAAGGTTCTCCGGGGATCATACCTGAAGGCCAGAGATTCTGATATTAATCTGTTAGTGTGATTCTGCTGTGTGTTCTCTGAGAAAGCCTACTCTTCATCCACAGTTGCAAGACAAAGTAGAGGCTGCAGGAATTCCAAATCCCTGGAAACAGGACTCTTGATGGGTTGAGAGGTCCCGGAATCTGATAGAGGTATAGTAGTTATTGGTTAATAAGGCATCAGGAAGACAAGCCACAATCGAGCTGATCTCAGGGAAGATCCTCCCCCACCAAACTTGCCTTCAGAGGTTAGGGGTACTCTCTGATCAGTTTCATCCACAAGGACTTAGGTTACCTGGTATCAGTGACTCATAGATGGGTAGGGGTATTGTGAGTTGGTCAAGAGAGTGGATATTTGGATCAGAGCATGAGCTGGATCCCAGATCCATGCAGGAGTCAGGTTTGGAGCCTCAGCTGTTGGCTCATGATGTGGCTGAAGATTAAATGGGATGATAATTGTTAAGAGGTTAGCTCATTGTGGATTGCATAGAATAAAGGTCACTGTGCCACTCTAAGGACTTCCCCAGTGGCTCAGCAGTGCAAAAGACACAAGCAGATTCAATCCCTGGGTCAAGAAGATCCCCTGGAGGAGGGCATGGCAGCCCACTCCAGTATTCCTGCTGGGAAAATCTCATGAACAGAGGATCCTGGAGGGTTATGGTCCATGGGGTCAGAAAGAGCTGGACATGACTAAAGTGACTGAGCATACATGCACGCTCACACAGACCACTCTAACTTAGTCAACTTGTATAGATGCTGAGGGGAGGAGAGAGTCTGTCATGCTTTAACCATGGGTATCAGTGATCCCTAACTGGGGGAAATTTCTACTCTGCTCAAGAGGTGTTATTCAAGATATTTTTGCTCCTTACAACTGGAGATAGGAGGAATGCTATTGGCATTCAGTGGGTCAAAGCCAGGTGTTCAACGTCATACAATAATATATAAGACAGTCTGCACCACAAACAAAAATATGATTCAGCATCAAATGTCAGTAGTGCCAGGATGAGAACCACTAGGCTCCACCCCAAAGAGGAGAGGAACAGGGAAGGGATCCCTGAAGAAGTGGAGGCAACTTAAGTGAGGTGAAGCTGGAGGCTAGAAGCTTCCAAGCAGGAGACAGCAGGTGCAAAGGACCAAAGGGTTAAGCGCTCAGTTGTGTCTGACTCTTTTGTGACCCTATGGACTGTATAGCCCCCCAGGTCCCTCTGTCCATGGAATTCTCCAGGCAAAAATATTGAAGCAGGTAGCCATTCCCTTCTCCAGGGGATCTTCCTGACCTAGGGATTGAACCCAGGTCTCCCACATTGCAGGCAGATTCTTTACCATCTGGGCCAAGGCACAGAAAGTTATGTACCATGGCTAAATCACACAGCCAGTAAGTGGCAGAACTGGAACTGAAACCCAGGTGTGTTTTCAGAGTTTGTCTTTAATCACTTTTACTATTTATTTTAAATACCAAACCCTAAAAAGTGCCTAGGCTGTTTATTTTCATTTTATGTCTTTTATCCCTATCTTAATTAAGGAATAATTGACAAAAATTGTGTATAACTAAGATGTAAGACTTGAAGCTTTGATACATGTATACACTCTGAAATAATTGCCACAATCAAGCTAATTAATGTAAGACTCTTTATTATGATAATATCACTAAGAGTTCCCACAAATAAAAATGTTTGTCCATATAACACATCAGCTATGGATTTAATCCCCTTATCCTATTTTTCTCACTTAATCCTTATAACAATCCTAAGGAATTAGAAAAATTAGTCCCATATAACAGATGGGGAGTTGGACACGACTGAGCAAATTCACTTTCGCTTTTCACTTTCATGCATTGGAGAAGGAAATGGCAACCCACTCCAGTGTTCTTGCCTGGAGAATCCCAGGGACAGGGGAGCCTGGTGGGCTGCCGTTTATGGGGTCGCACAGAGTTGGACACGACTGAAGCGACTTAGCAGCAGTAGCAGCAGTAGCAGCAGCAACAGATGGGGAAACTAGGCTCAGCGTGGTTAAGTGAGATGCATCTTCAGGGATGGGTTTGAAAGAGCAGTGAGGTAATCTGTTTTCTTCCCACTGTTGATGCCCCTATTTCTGGCTTTAGCACTGCCTGGACATGGACAATCAGACCCAAGTCTCTGAATTCATCCTCCTTGGCCTCTCCCAGCAGCCCCTGCAGAGGCAGGTGTTTTTCAGCCTGTCCTGCATTCTGTATTTGAGTGGGTGCCTGGGGAATCTTCTCACCATCCTGGCCATCATCTTGGACCCTCACCTCCACAGCCCCATGTATTTCTTCCTCAGCAACTTGTCTCTTCTTGACATCTGCTTTACGTCCACCACCATCCCCAAGATGCTGGTGAACCATCTGTGTGGGCTCACCACCATCTCCTTCTCAGCTTGCCTGGCCCAGATGTATTTCTTCATCACCTTTGGGGCAGCTGACAGCATGCTTCTCTCAGCCATGGCTTATGACCGCTACCTGGCCATCTGCAGCCCACTGCACTACATGACAATCATGAGTGTCCTTCGGTGTACTTTGCTGGTGGTGATACCCTGGATCTCAGCCAACCTCATCTCCATGGTCCACGCTATCCTGATGTCCCACTTGTCCTTTTGCACCAATAGGATCCCACACTTCTTCTGTGATATCAATGCCTTGATCAAGCTCTCCTGCTCTGACACCCAAGTCAATGAGATGCTGGTGTTGGTCCTTGGGGGCCCAGTGGTTCTCATCTCTTTTGTGTGCATCATGGCCTCCTATACACCCATTGCTGTGACTGTGTGGAAGGTGCCTTCTGTCCAGGGCAGATGGAAAGCATTCTCCACATGTGGCTCTCACCTTTGTGTTGTCTGTCTCTTCTATGGGACTATCATTGGGGTCTACTTCAACCCTGCATCCACACACACCACCCAGAGGGACATGGCAGCCACAGTGATGTACACCATGGTCACCCCCATGCTGAACCCCTTCATCTATGGCCTGAGGAACCGAGATCTGAAGGGTGCCCTCCAGAAACTTCTTCTCAGCAAGAACCCCTTTGCCCAGCCTCTTTAAAGACTCTTTTTAGACCTAATTGCTTTTGAAATAAACTAAATATGGAAGCAGTGACAGATTTTATTTTCTTGGCCTCCAAAATCACTGCAGACAGTGAGTGCAGCTATGAAATTAAAAGATGCTTCCTCCTTGGAAGGAAAGCTATGACAAACCCAGACAGTGAAAAAGCAGACATCACTTCCCGTAGTCATGTACAGATGCGAAAGTTGGACCATAAATAAGGCTGGGAACCAAGGAATTGATGCTTTTGAATTGTGGTGCTGGAAGAGACTCTTGAGAGTCCCTTGGACAGCAACAAGATCAAACCAGTCACTCCTAAAGGGAATCGACCCTGAATATTCATTGGAAAGATTGATGCTGAAGCTGAAACTGAAGCTCCAATATTTTGGCCACCTGATGCAAAGAGCTAACTCATTGGAAAAGACCCTGATGTTGGGAAAGGTTGAAGGCAAAAGGAGAAAGGGACAGCAGAGGATGAGATGTTTGGATAGCATCACTAACTCAATGGTCATGAACTTGAGCAAACTCCAGGAGATAGTGGAGGACAGATGAGCCTGGAGTGCGGCAGTGTTGCAAAGAGTTGGACACAACTTAGTGACTGAGCAGCAATGCTTCCCAATATTAGAATGTTTCTCTTTTAAGGATAGAAACAATATATTTTTATTCATGTAAATACTTTATTGACATATAAAGTACTTACATTGACATATATTGACATATAACATTGTATAAATTTAAGGTGTATAAAGCTTTACTTTGACACATTTATATATAGCGATATGACTTCCATTGCAGTGAAATTTCCCACCTCTATCACGTTAAACAATTTTCCTTTCTCTTAACTGGTTGGGATAAATCAGTTTTAGTTTTTCAGCAAGTTTTATGATTGTAGTACAATATTGCTGTCTATACTATTCACTATATTCTCTATGACTTATTTACTATTCATTGCAATTTTGTACCCCTAAAAACACCAGTCTTACTACTCCACTCCTCTATTTCCTGATAACTACCATTCAGGTCTTTACATGTTTGATTATTTTTTTAGCTTCCAGATGTAAGTGATATATGTTTTGCACGTGGTACTTGTCTTTCTCTTTTTTACTTATCGCACTTCAGTTCAGTCTTTCAGTCATGTCCAACTCTTTGCGAACCCATGGACTGCAGCAACCCAGGCTTCCCTGTCCATCACCAACTCCCAGAGCTTTCTAAAACCTGTGTCCATCAAATCAGTGATGCCATCCAACCATCTCATCCTCTGATGCTCCTTTCTCCTTTTGCCTTCAATCTTTCCCAGCATCAGGGTCTTTTCCTATGAGCCAGGTCTTTGCATCAGGTGGCCAAGGTATTGGAGCTTCAGCTTCAGCATCAGTCCTTCCAATGAACACTCAGGACTGATCTCCTTTAAGATGGACTGGTTGGATCTCCTTGCAGTCCAAGGGACTCTCAAGAGTCTTCTCTAACATCACAGATCAAAAGCATAAATTCTTTGGCACTCAGCTTTCTTTACGGTCCAACTCACATCTGTACATGACTACTGGAAAAACCATAGCTTTTACTATATGGACCTTTGTTGGCAAAGTAATGACTCTGCTTTTTAATATATTGTCTAGGTTTGTCATAGCTTTTCTTCCAAGGAGCAAGCTGCATTCACCATCTGCAATGACTTTTGAGCTCAAGAAAATGAAGTCTGTCACTATTTCCATTGTTTCCCCACCGATTTGCCATGAAGTGATGGGACCAGATCTTAGTTCTTTGAATGTTGAGTTTTAAGCCAACTTTTTCACTCTTCTCTTTCACCTTAATTAAGAGGCTCTTCAGTTCCTCTTCACTTTCTGCCATTAAGGTGGTGTCATTTGCATATCTGAGGTTATTGATATTACTCCCAGCAGTCTTGATTCCAGCTTGTGCTTCATCCAGCCCAGAATTTTGCAAGATGTACTCTGCATATAAGTTAAACAAGCAGGATGACAATATACAGCCTTGACATACTCCTTTCCCAATTTGGAACCAGTCCACTGCTCCATGTCTGCTTCTAACTGTTGCTTCTTGACCTGCATACAGATTTCTGCGGAGGCAGGTCAGGTGGTCTGGTATTCCCATCTCTTTAAGAATTTCCCACAGTTTGTTGTGATCCACACAGCCAAAAGCTTTAGCAGAGTCAATAAAGCAGAAGTAGACGTTTTTCTAGAATTCTCTTGTTTTTTTCTATGGTCCAACAGATATTGGCAATTTGATCTGTGGTTTCCTCTGCCTTTTCTAAATCCAGCTTGAACATCTGGAAGTTCTCAGTTCATGTACTTTTGAAACCTAGCTTGGGTAATTTTGAGCATTACTTCACTAGCACGTGAGATGAGGGCAATTGTGTGGTAGTTTGAACATTCTTTGGCATTGCCTTTCTCTGGGATTAGAATGAAAATTGACATTTTTCAGTCCTGTAGACACTGTTGAGTTTTCCAAATTTGCTGGCATGTTGAGTGCAGCACTTTCACAGCATCATCTTTTAGGATTTGAAAGAGCTCAGCTGGAATTCCATTACCTCCACTGGCTATGTTCATAGTGATGCTTCCTAAGGCACTTGACTTCACACTCCAGGATGCCTGGCGATAGGTGAGTGATCACACCATTGTGATTACCTGGGTCATTAAGATCTTTTTTTTGTATATGTGTGTGTGTGCTCAGTCATTTCAGTCATGTCTAACTCTTTGCAACCCTGTGGACTATAGCTTGCCAGGATCCTCTGTCCATGGGATTCTCTAGGTAAGAATACTGGAATGAGTTGCCATGCTCTCCTCCAAGGGATAATAATGTACATTAACTATAATTCAATTTAAAAATTAGTTATTATCCATAGCCCCAGATAGTCGTTCCCTTACTCAGTTTGCCCTTCCCCTTATTTCCCCTTTGGTAACATCTACTCTTTTCCATATGTACATTTTTGTTTTTGTTAGGTTTTGTTTGTCCACTTATTTGGGTTTTTTTTGGGGGGGGTTATTTGTTTATTAGTTTTCTAAATTCCATGTATGAATGAAATTGTATGGTATTTGTCTTTCTCCAGCTGACTTATTTCACTTAGCATAGTACCCTCAACAACCATCCATGATGTCAT
>NW_011494550.1:116611-119435 GCF_000754665.1 Bison bison bison
ACATACACATATATATACATGTTGGAGGTATTATGCTAAGTGAAATAAGTCAGAAGGAGAAAAACAAATAGCATACATTTCACTCATACATGAAATATAAAAAATAATAAACAAAAATGCCAAATAAATGGACAAACCAAATCAAACAAAAACAAACACATAGATATGGAAAACAGAGTAGATGTTGTCAGATGGGAAATAGTGAGAACGGAAAATTGGGTAAAGGGATCAACTGTATGTTGATGGATAACAACTACTTTTTAAATTGAATTATAGTTGATGTGAAACATTATATTAATGTAAGTTACAGGTGTACAATATAGTAATTTACAATTTTTAAATGTTATACCCATTTATTCTCATTATAAAATGTTGACTATATTCCCTATGCTGTACAGCATACCCTTATGTTTATTTTATATGTAACAGTTTGTACCTCTTCTTTCCCTGCTCCTGAATTTTTCCTCCCCAAGGAGGCACATGAGTTAAGTATTCACGTAACCAGTAGTTTGTTCTCTACATCTAAGTTGGAGAAACTAAATTTTTGGTGATGAGCACACTGTCAAGGGTCTACTCTACAGAACAGACACGCAATTTTGTACATATGAAACTTAAAAGGGTGACATAAACATTGTAACAAAACAACACACACACACAAACCAAGCAACGAATTCTTCATGGCTGAATTGCTTGGCCAAGTTATTTAACCTTTCTATGCCTTTGTTTCTTAAACCTGGAAAACTGGGAGGCCATGAATACCTAACTCATGCAATTATTGTGAGAATTAATGATTCACATATACACCTGTTTATATATTAATAATTATAATCTAAGAAGGTTATCAGGATCAGAGTGAGTAGTTTCTTTTTGTTGTTTGTTTGTTTTTTAATTTAAATTTATTTATTTTAATTAGAGGCTAATTACTTTACAATATTGTATTGGTTTTGCCATACATCAACATGAATCCGCCACAGGTGTACACGTGTTCCCAATCCTGAACCCCCCTCCCACCTCCCTCCCCATATTATCCCTCTGGGTCATCCCAGTGCACCAGCCCCAAGCATCCTGTATCCTGCATCGAACCTGGCCTAGTGATTCATTTCTTATATGACATTATACATGTTTCAATGCCATTCTCCCAAATCATCCCACCCTCCCTCTCCCACACAGTCCAAAAGACTGTTCTATACAGCTGTGTCTCTTTTGCTGTCTAGCATACAGGGTTATCATTACCATCTTTCTAAATTCCATATATATGCATTAGTATACTGTATTGGTGTTTTTCTTTTTGGCTTACTTCAAGGATCAGAGTGAGTAGTCTCTAAATCAGACAGTATGAACTACTATGCTACCATACAATTACAGTACACAAAGAACATACTATAAACATTTTACTACCACTAAAGTTAAGTTAGGGAGGCCTGGCGTGCTGCGATTCATGGGGTCGCAAAGAGTCGGACACGACTGAGCTACTGAACCGAACTAAACTGAAAGTTAAGTTAGAAAACGAAAATAATTTTTTAAAATAACATTATCTTGTACAGAAATAGACATGTAAAACAGTAGAACAGCATAAGTGTCATGGAAAGCCCCATGTGTAAATAAATTTGCTATATTAAAAAGGGTGGCATTGCAAATCAGTGGGTTATTTATTAAACTGTGCTGAGATAATGTTAGCCATTAAAAATAAACTTTATCACAATGGCTAAAATCTGGAATCCTGATAACATTAAACGCTAGCAAGGATGTGGAACAATAGGATCTCTCACTCACTGCAGGGAATGTGAAAAGGCACAGTCATTTAGAACAGTTTGGCTGTGTCTTACAAAACTAAACATACTCTTGCTATGCAATCCATCAATCACACTCCTTAGTATTTACCCAAATACTCATTTCAGTTCACACTAAAACCTACACATGGATGTTTACGCAGGTTTCTTCATAACTGTCAAAACTTGAAGAAACCAAGATATCCTGGAGTGGGTGAATAGATAAATACTGTGAAACATCCAGACAAGAAACTATTATTAAGTGCAAGAAATCCAAACAAACAAACAAAAGTGATCTATCAAGCCATAAAACAATTGAAGAGCCTTTAATGCACACAACGAAATGAAAGAAGCCCATCTCAAAGGGCTACCTACTGTATAATTCCAACTGAATGACACAGTAGGAAAAGCAAACCCATGGAGAGAGTAAAAAGGTTGGTGGTTGCCAGAGGTTAGCAGTGACAGATGGATAAATAGGCAGAACACAGAGGATGGTTAGGGCAGTGAAAATACTCCACATGGTATAATACTGATGAATACATCTCATTAAACATTTGTTGAAATCCAGAAAATGTATGAGAGTGAAGGACAATGTAAACAATGAACTTTGGTCATGATGGTGTACCAATGTATGTTCAATGATTGTAATAAATGTACCACTCAGGTTGAGGATGTTGATAATGGGAGCCCCTGTACATGTTGGGGGTGGGGGACAGACAGTATATGGGAAATCTCTGTGCTTTCCTCTTCAATTTTGCTGTGAATCTAAAACCATTCTAAAGAAAATAAAGTCTCAAACTGGAGCCGATTATACAGAGTGAAGTAAGCCAGAAAGAAAAACACCAATACAGTATACTAACGCATATATATGGAATTTAGAAAGATGGTAATGATAACCCTGTATACGAGACAGCAAAAGAGACACAGATGTATAGAACAGTCTTTTGGACTCTGTGGGAGAGGGAGAGGGGGCTATGATTTGGGAGAATGGCATTGAAACATGTATAATATCATATAAGAAACAAATCACCAGTCCAGGTTCAATGTAGGATACA
>NW_011494550.1:119535-124131 GCF_000754665.1 Bison bison bison
TTTGGGAGAATGGCATTGAAACATGTATAATATCATATAAGAAACAAATCACCAGTCCAGGTTCAATGTAGGATACAGGAAGCTTGGGGCTGGTGCACTGAGATGACCCAGAGGGATGGTATGGGGAGGGAGGTGGGAGGGGGGTTCAGGATTGGGAACACGTGTACACCCATGGCAGATTCATGTTGATGTATGGCAAAATCAATACAATATTGTAAAGTAATTAGCCTCTAATTAAAATAAATAAATTTAAATTAAAAAAATAAGTTGAAACCAAATCTGAAATGTTTGCAACATATTTTTTGTAGATTAAATTTTGAGAGCTTGGCAAACTTCTATGTAAAGATCAGATGGTAAATATTTTCAACTTTGCAGGTCACATATCTGTCACAACTATTTAACTCTGCTATTGTGGCACACACCAGTCACAGCCAATATGTCAACAAATTGTCATGACCACGTTCCAATAAAACTTTATTCATAAAAACAGGCAGTGGACCCACAAACTGCAGTTTTTAACCCTTGAACCTTCAGTATAAAACTATTAGAAGAGACCAAGTAGAAAGTTTCTGACAGGAACCGTGTTAAGGCACAAGAAATAGAAGGCAAAGGAAAAAGTTTAGTTGGCAAAATGAGTATTTAGAATCTCTAAGGTGGGAGGGGGGTTCAGGATGGGGAACACATGTACACCCGTGGCTGATTCATGGCAATGTATGGCAAAACCACTACAATACTGTAAAGTAATCAGCCTCCAATTAAAAGGAATAAATTTATTTTTAAAAATCTCTAATAATATGCCTGCAAACCAATAAGAACAAAACAATCTTTAAAAAAATAGAGAAAAAGTTTTAAATAGGCAATCAAAAAAGGAAACCCATATGGTTAATAAACAATGGAGATTTTGCAAAAGAATGAAATTAGAACATTCTCTAACACCACAACAAAAATAAACTGAAAATAGATTAAAGACCTTAGGTAAGACCAGGTACTATAAAACTCTTATAGAAAAACATAGGCAGAATATTCTTTGACATAAATTGCAGCAGTATCTTCCTGGATACACCTTCTAGAGTAATGAAAATAAAAACAAACATAAACAAATATAACCTAATTAAACTTAAAAGCATTACACAGCAAAGGAAGCCATAAACAAGGTGAAAAGACAAACCACAGGATGGGAGATAATATTTGCAAAAGATGCAGCCAACAAAGGATTAATCTCCAAAGTATACAAACAGCTCATGTAGCTCAACAGCAAAAAAAAGAAAAAGAAAAAAAAATTAAAAAGTGGGTAGAAGATCTAAATAGACATTTCTCCAAAGAAGACATAGAGAAGGCCAAAATAAATAAAACATGAAAAGATGCTCAATTCTGCTAATTATTAGAGAAATTAAAATCAAATCTACAATGAGGTATCACCTCACACTGATCAGAATGTCCATCATTAAAGTCTACAAGCAATGAGTACTACAGAGAGTGTAGAGAGAAGGGAACCTTCCTACACCATTGGTGAGAATGTAAATTGTGACAGTCAATACAGAGAACAGTATGTATGTTCCTTTAAAAAAAAAAAATAGAGCTACCATCTGATCCAGCAATCCCACTTCTAGGTATATATTCAGAGAAAACCATAATTCAAAAAATACAGGCACCCCAATGTTCATTGCTGCATTTATAGCCAAGACATGGAAACAAGCTAAATGTACAATGCCAGATGAATTAAGAAAGTGTGGTACATATATATGATGGAGTTTCAGCCATAAAACTGAATGAAATACTGCCACTTGCCGCAACATGGATGCAACTAGAAATTATCATACTAAGTGAAGTAAGTCAGAGAAAGACAAATATTGTATGATATTACATATTTGTGAAATCTAAAATATGATACATAGCTCCCCAGATGGTACAGTGGTAAAGAATCTGCCTGCCAGTACAGGAGATGCAGGAGATGAGATGACAGAGAATGAGATGGTTGGATGGCATCACTGACTTGATGGACATAGGTTTGAGCAAGCTCTGGGAGTTGGTGATGGACAGGGAAGCCTGGCATGCTGCAGTCCATGGGGTCACAAAGAGTCCGACATGACTGAGCTGAACTGAGCTGAAAAAGTGATACAAATGAACTTATTTACAAAACAGAAACAGACTCATAGACTTAGAAAACAAATGTATGGTTACCAAAGGGGAAAGGTGTGGTGGAGGAAAAAATTAGGAGGTTGGGATTAACAAATATATGCCACTATTTATCCTAGAGAAGGAAATGGCACCCCACTCCAGTATTCTTGCCTGGAGAGTCCCATGGACAGAGAAACCAAGAGAATCCCGTAGACAGAGGACAGTCCAAGGGTCACACAGAATAGGACATGACAAGTGACTTAGCATAACACCACTATCTATATAATAATCAATAAGGACCTACTATATAGCACAAGGGACTCTACTCAAAACTCTGCAATAACCTTATGGGAAACGAATCTAAAAAGAATAGATATACATATTTAGTTAGTCACTCAGTCGTGTCTGACTCTGCAACTCCATGGACTGTAGCTGGCGTGGATTGCCATTCTCTTCTCCAGGGGATCTTCCCAACCCAGGGATCGAACTCGGGTCTCCTGCATTGCAGGCAGATTCTTTACTGTCTGAGCCACCAGAGAAACCTTGATATATGTATATGTATAACTAAATCACTCTGCTGTACACCTGGATAACACAACATTGTAAATCAGTACACTCCAACATGAAAAAAGTGGAGATTTTTCAACCCAGTAGTAATTAGGGACAAGCAGTTTTAAGGGACAGTTGGAAGTCACTTGACTGCTTGACAACCATATTAGCAAAATTAAGGTTCACACCATCAAGCATTGGTGAGGGTGGGGGAAATAGATCTTCTGACACATGGATGAGAGTGTAAATTAGCACAGTCACTTGGAAGTTTAGCTTGACTATTCTTCTTAAATTTAAGATTCATGTTTCTTATGACATGATTATCTGACTACTTGGTTTGTATTTGAATTAGATAGTGCCTCTTTGTAGTAGAAGATGTACAAAGATATGTACTGTATTATTCCTAATAATGGAGAAACATTAGAAGCAAGCTTAGATCTCTAACACTTGAATGTATACTGCCCATATTTGTGAAACAGCTTTATTAAATTGATTTTATAAAAATGAGGTGTTTCTATAGCAGTGGTTCTCACCTACAGGTGATTTTGTCCCCTAGGTGACATTTGGCAATATCTAGAGGCAATTTTCAGAGAAGGCAATGGCACCCCACTCCAGTACTCTTGCCTGGAAAATCCCATGGATGGAGGAGCCTGGTAGGCTGCAGTCCATGGGGTCGCACAGAGTCGGACACGACTGAGCGACTTCACTTTCACTTTTCACTTTCATGAATTGGAGAAGGAAATGGCAACCCACTCCAGTGTTCTTGCCTGGAGAATCCCAAGGATGGGGAAGCCTGGTGGGCTGCTGTCTATGGGGTCGCACAGAGTCAGACACAACTGAAGCGACTTAGCAGCAGCATCAGAGGCAATTTTGTCGAGACCAGAGTGGCATCTAGAAATCAAGGATGCTAATCTTCCCAGGTGGCACTAGTGGTAAAGAACTCAGCTGCCAAAGCAGGAGATGAAAGAGACGTGGGCTTGATCCCTGGGTCAGGAAGATCCCCTGGAGGAGGAAATGGCATCACACTCCAGTATTCTTGTCTGGAAAGTTCCTTGGATGGAGGAACCTGGCAGACTATGGTCCATGGGGCTACAGAGAGTCAGATATGGCTGAGCACACAGAATACAGTATAGCCCCACCACAAAAGATGATCCATCAGCCCCCAATCTCAACACGGCCAAGGTCAAGAAACCTTGAGCTACATAAACTAACATGAATATCACTCCAAAATACTGAGTAAGAAAGCAAATTACAGAAAGATATCTACAAAACAATCAGACCTGTGTTAAACACACAGTATGAAAAGCAGTCTGGTGGTTAATCAGAAAATTAAATCCAGAATCACTGTATGACCCAGCAATTTCACTACTAGGAATATACCCCCAAAGAAGTAAAAATAATTCAATCAAATATTTGTACACAAATATCCATAGAAACACTATTCACACAGACAAAAGGCAGAATATCATCAGTGTGTGAATGAATACACAAAATGTGGTCAAACCACACAATAGAATATTACTCAGCTATGAAAAGAAACGAGGCACTGATGCTTGCTACACGATGGGTGAATCTCAAAAATATGCTGAGTATTTATAATCTCAAAAAAAAAGCCAGACACTATAGGCTATGTATTGTATGATTCCATTTATTTGAGATGTCCAGCAGAGACAAATTCATAAGGTAAAAAAGCAGATTTGTGTTTTCCACTAATCTGGGGCTAATGACCTGGGGGAGGAGGACTGCTGATGGGATGGGATCTCCCACTTTCAGTTCAGTTCAGCTCAGTCCAGTCACTTAGTCGTGTCCAACTTCTTGCGACCCCATGAACTGCAGCACGCCAGGCCTCCCTATCCATCACCAACTCCCGGAGTTCACTCAAACTCACATCCATCGAGTCGGTGATGCCATCCAGCCATCTCATCCTCT
>NW_011494550.1:124231-132846 GCF_000754665.1 Bison bison bison
CCCGGAGTTCACTCAAACTCACATCCATCGAGTCGGTGATGCCATCCAGCCATCTCATCCAGTGTCATCCCCTTTTCCTCCTGCCCCCAACCCCTCCCAGCATCAGAGTCTTATCCAATGAGTCAATTCTTTGCATGATAAAAATGTTCTAGAACTAGATAAAGATGATGGTTATGCAACATTGTTAATGTGCTAAGTGCTACTGAATTGTTCATTTTAAAATGGTTAACTTTATGTTGTGTGAATTTCACTACAAGAATAAAACAAAATAAAAAAGCACAACAAAACCCCACGACACTACTATTTTATGGGTTTGTGTTTGTTCAAGTACATACAGAGGTCTGTATACATACATACAAGTGCATACAGAGGTCTGTAAATATGTCCATCACATTCATCATAGTCATCTTGTGACTGGCTATTGCATGACTTTGAGCCTGATTTATAGCATTTCAATTATTTGATAAGAAGAAAAAATATTTGCATGATAATTTAAAATTAAAAAACAACAACAACAGGCGTTTACTTGGGAAAATAACCTGGAAGGGAAAGAATGAAGCTGGAAAGGTACATTGGGTAGTTTTCTCAGCCCCAGTGGGCAGTGAAAAGGCTGCTTTTCTCCCAAAGTCAGAAGCCAGGGCCCCAAACCCCCCAACTGCAGAGCATTAGACTCTGCTGGAGCCTCTGAGAAGCACAGGGAATCAACTCACCCCTGGAAGGCAGGGAGGGAGGAACAGTGAGGACAGAGTCTCCCTGGGGTTATCCTGTGCCTCACAGGGTTTCTCAGAGTCCCGGCATACCTGTATCAGAGGCGCAGGCAGGGACAATGGTACTGCAGTGAGAGGAGGCAACAGGCAGAGAGAAAAGGCAGCATAAATGATGGAAGACAGGCCCAGGTTAAACCCCCCTGAGCGGCTGGCATGCTCAGGCTGGCAGGCTCCTTGCCTTGCAGCCCTCCCTGGCAGGGAAACACCATGCCGGGGCCTCTTGTTGGAGTGAAGCAGATGCTGGAGTGAGGCAGATGCTGGAGTGAGGCAGAGGAAAATGCAGAACCTAGAGCTCCAGGTGGGTCACTATCACTCGCTCTCACTTGAGCAGGACAGACCTAAGGAGCCAACACCTGCCACAGACTCAGAGAAGCCACCCTGTTTAGACAACTCCCTGTGCAATCTGAGTCAATGGGGTGGGGACAGCAGTCAAGGCTCCACTTCCCAGTTTCAAGATAATGTGATGATTGCTTTGCAGGACAGGTGAGAACACACAAGCAGAGAGAAAAGAGCTACCACCCCAAGTTGGCTTCCCTGGTGGTGCAGACAGTAAAGAATCCTCCAGCAAAGCAGGAGACCAGAGTTTGATCCCTGGGTCAAGAAGATCTGCTGGGGAAGGAAATGGCTACCCACTCCAGTATTCTTGCCTGGAGAATCCTGTGGACAGAGGAGCCTTGCAGGCTACAGTCCATGGGATCGAAATGAGTCAGACATGACTGAGCGACTAACACACACACCCCACATTACCGAGAACACCTGCCTGAATTTTACCCTCTCTCCTCTTTCTGTCCTGGCCAAAAACCAGAGGTAAAAGGATTGTGGGGAAGTAGAGAAAATAAATAGACAAGAGAATTTAGGATTGAGGGGCTCTAGTCACCTCCTGGGGGGTGTAAAGTATTAGGGAGCCACCAGGGTAGACAGGTGCTCTGATGGTAAGGAGTCAAGGATGAAAATAGGGAGAGAAAAGGGAAGCAGGAGGTGGCTGAGATGGGAGGGAGGTTGCAGAGAGGGGAACCTAAACAGCTTTATGAGAAGAGAGAGCCAGGATGGGGGCAGACAGGTAAGACAAGATGGAGACAATACACCTACCTGCGTTTCTCAAACAGGGGCAGTTCTTCTCCCCAGGGGACACTTGACAGTGTGTGAGGATACTTCTGATCGTCACAACTGGGAGATGCTACTGCGTCTAGAGAGTGACAGGGATGCTGCTCAACATCCTCTAAAGCCCAGGAAGTCCCACAGCCCCACAGCCCCAGCCAGAAAAAAATTATCAGCCCCTAAAGTCCCTACTGCTGAAGTTGGAAAACCTGCAGTGGTACATGAGCACAGGATTTGTCCATGTGTGGATTTTGTTCCCTGAGTTTCTGGGTGGGGATCTGGCCCCACTATGAGTTCATCTAAGTGTCATATAGCTGGATTGCACACACTCTCTCCCTCTTTCTCCAGGGTTGCTAGGTTTACTTATAGGAAACCCACTAGGTGTTCTCTTGGTGGATCAATGCCAGGAGACTTCAGTCTACCTCTCTGCTCTCCTGGTCCCATGCCATGGTTCTGTGCCTATTTATTTTAATTTTTTAAAAAAAATCAATATAATTTAGTTTTTAGAGTAATTTTAGGTTTGCAGAGTATTTAGCAAATAGTGCAAAAGATTACCATGTACCCTCTATCTCCCTGCACAGAGATTTCCTTATTATTAACATCCTGTATTGATAAGGTAACTGTATTACAATTGTTAACCCAATACTGACACATTATTATTAACTAAAGCTCACAGCTTACATTAGGGTTCACTCTTGGTGCCGTATATCCTACGAGTTTTAACAAATGCACAATGTCCTGTACCCACCATTATAGTATCATGCAGAAGAATTTAACCACCTTAAAAATCCCAAGTTTTACCTATTCATCCCTTCTACTCTCTCCTTGAGCCCCTGACAACCACCAATATTTTTATTGTCTCCACAGTTTTCCAGATTGAACAGATACCAGTCTTAGCAGGGTTCTACATCCCCATAATCCCAGAAGGTAAATATGCAGACCTGGGCTGCCTCCCCAGGACACGGTGAACTCTTATCTTCTTACAGTTTCTGTCTTTCTTTCTTCGTGGCTGTGGCTTTTGTAATCTTTATTAATATAGAGAGCGAGTGTGTGAATGGTCTGATATGGTGAAGCTAGCCCTGGTCCTGGAAGTAGCCTGGACATTCACTAACAGCCACCAGTAAGTGGTGAGTATAAAAGAGAGGTTGGAAAAGATAGGCACTGGGGTCATTCAGATGCAGATCAGATCCTGGCTCCACCACTCAGGAGCCATGGTCCCTTGGACAAATAGTGTGTCCTCTATGGGACACAGCTGCCACTTCTGTAAAACAGAGATCGTAACAGGTGCCTCACAATACTGGATTAAAGATTTCATAAGAAACATGTAAGCATAAGTGCCACCGTCCAACAACTTGTAGCTACTCTCATCAAGAACTGAAAATCCAGTGCCATAGACAATTGTATCTCCAACATGACACATTGTAAGGAAGGTCATGAAAGAGCTAAACTCATGGAAGTTTAAACTTACAGAGGAGTTGTTTTGGAAGCAGACAGGAACAAGTGACTAAATCTGTTTTGGGATGAGATGTTCAGGAAAGCTTTGCAGAGGAGGTGACATTTAAGCTGAGTCTTAAAGATGAACAGGTGTTTGCCAGTTGGAGAAGGAGAAAAACCAAGATCTGGGTAGAAAGACCAGCTAAGTAATTACAATTGTGCTCTCTAGACCACTGGTACTCAACTGGGGGCAACTTTGCTCCCCACAGGGACATTGGCAATGTCTGGAGTTAATTTTGTTTGTCACTACTGAGGAGGAGCTATGGGCATCCAGCTGGTAGAGGCCAGGGAGGCTGCTCTACACCATACAGCGCACAGGATGACCACCCCCTGCCATAGCAAAGGATGATCCAGCACCAAATACTGAGAAAACTTGCACTAGATGTTGGAGAGCTCGGAGAAGTTGAGAGCACAGCCCACTTGATTTTGGTCTCACCCATTCGGCCTCTTCTTGGAGGGTCTTGTTTCCAAGTCACTAACTTTGACTCACCCCCTCTAGGATCTCACAGTGCCAGGAATGAGTGATCCTGGGGACCTATGGCAGATGCTGACCCAGCATGAGGGAAAGAAACAAGCGACTTCAAGGGAGGGAGGCCAGGAAACTCTGGAAACCAGTCATGCTGGGGAATGCAGCCTCCATTCACCCAAGTGTCTGGTTCCCTTGTGTTTTTGTTTTGTTCTCAACCTATCAGAGCTTGATCAAGTATATGAGCCCACTTAAGAGGGTGCTTACTACTTTTTTCCCCCTATTTTGTATTGTGATAAAATACATATACACAACTTAGTGACTAAACAACAGCAACAATAAGTACATATAACAAAATTTACCATCTTAGCCATTTTATAGCATACAATTCAGTGACATTCAGTGCATTCGTGATGTATAAACACCATCTGTCTAGTTCCAGAACCTTCTCAACACCCCCAAAGGAAACCCTAAATCTATTAGCAGTCACTCCAATTTATCCCCTTCCTCCAGCCCCTGGCAACCACTGACATGCCTTAAACCCCTATCTGAATGTTCACAGAAGCATTATTTATCGTGAAAATGTGTAAACAGCCAAATGTCCATCAGTGGGTGAATAAATCAATGAAATGTGATCTGTTGATAAAATGGAACATTGCTCAGCCATAAAAAGAAATGAAGTTATGACAATGCTACAACACGGATGAACCTGGTGTGTGTGGGGGAAGATGCTGAGGGAAAGAAGCCAGGCTCCAACCGCCACAGAGTGTCTGATTACATTTAGGTGATTTGTCCAGAGCAGGCAAATCCAGAGAGACAGAAAAGGGATTAGTGGTTCACTGCCATTTAAACTTGACATAGCCTAATAAAAAAAGCACTTAAAATAGATATCCATAAAGATACAATGAATACCCATAAAATTAAGGTTATTTACTGACCACAGACCATATACATTTGTTCACTGAGGGTATTGAGTTAGTTATCATATGAAGTGGCTACTGTCTTCCAGGTCACAGAAAGATCCCTTGGAGAAGGGCATGGCTTCATGGCCTTCTAGTATTCTCGCCTGGAGAATTCCATGGACAGAGGAGCCTGGTGGGCCATATAGTTCACGGGGTTGCAAAAAAGTAGGACATGACTGAGGGACTAATACTTTTCACTGTTTTCCAGGTCATAGTCCAAGAATAACTCTTTGAGTTTGGTAGGGGGAAATGGAGGTACACAGAGGTGAAGATCCTTGCTCAAGTTTACAGCAGGCTGAGCAGGGGTTCAAACTCAGGTTGGCTGACTCCCTCATTCTTTTTTCAGATGGCTATGTTGCATTGCTCAGAACATACACATGCACATCACAGGATCTGGAAAACAACTAGAATGTTATTTCTACAGCCTCTTGCCTCAGATTTCTAGCATGCATAACTCTAGAGGAAGAATCTGATTGATTTATACTAAATTAGAGATGCACTTGGTTCAAAGTGTTGTAGACATGGGGTGGGTAGGTCTTGTGGTATCTGAAGCTCTGGGAAGAACAAGATTTATCAGAAGGGAGTAAGTAGCAAAGGCTGTAACCTCTGGTAAAGGAATATTTTCATTTTCAGAGATAACCTAGATGTATCAGTTCAGTTCAGTCACTCAGTCGTGTCCAACTCTTTGCAACCCCATGAATCGCAGCGTGCCAGGCCTCCCTGTCCATCACCAACTCCTGGAGTTTACCCAAACTCATGTCCATTGAGTCAGTGATGCCATTCAGCCATCTCATGCTTTGTCATCCCCTTCTCCTCCTGCCCCCAATCCCTCCCAGCATCAGAGTCTTTTCCAATGAGTCAACTCTTTGCATGAGGTGGCCAAGGTATTGGAGTTTCAGCTTCAGCATCAGCCCTTCCAATGAACACCCAGGACTGATCTCCTTTAGGATGGGAAAGGTATAAACTTTGGAGGCAGCTAGCCATGGGTCATGTCTTAACTCTACCATGTTTGACAGCTCACCTCAAACAAGTTGCTTAGCATTTATGCACCCCAACATTCTCAATGAATATTCTCAAGATATTCAAAATGGGGTAATCAAATCAACACCTCCCCCATCACATTGGTAAGAGGATTAAATCTAGGTGGCACAGAGTAGGAGGGTCTCCCTGATGGCTTAGTTGGTAAAAAATCTGTCTGCAATGAAGGAGATCTGATCTCCTGCAATGGGTTTGATTCCGGGGTTGGAAAGATCCCTTGGCAAAGGGAATGGCTACCCATTCCAGTATTCTGGCCTGGAGAATTCAATGGACAAAGGACAGAGGAACTTAGCAAGTTACAGTCCATGGGGTTGCAAAGAGTTGGACATTACTGAACAACTTTCACTTCACAGAGTAGGAACTCAGCCAATGTCATCTGTCATTTATCAGGAGCAGCCCCTGGGGTAGAGCCAGGAGTGATGGAAGCTGACAACCTCCCTCCATCCAGTAGCTGACCTCTCCACATCACACCTCACTTCAGGAACAGCCTTCATGCAGGGAGCCAACATCTCGGCAGTGACTGAATTCATCCTCATTGGCTTCTCCTCCTTCCCCCACCTTCAGCTGATGTTCTTCCTGCTCTTCCTGCTGATGTACCTGTTCACGCTGCTGGGGAACCTGCTCATCATGGCCACCATCTGGAGCGAGCGCAGCCTCCACACCCCCATGTACCTCTTCCTGTGCGCCCTCTCCATCTTGGAGATCCTCTACACCTTCGCCATCATCCCGCGCATGCTGGCCGACCTGCTCTCCACCAACCGCTCCATCTCCTTCACGGCCTGTGCCAGCCAGATGTTCTTCTCCTTCACGTTTGGCTTCACCCACTCCTTCCTGCTCACTGTTATGGGCTATGACCGCTACGTGGCCATCTGCCACCCCCTGCGCTACAACGTGCTCATGAGCCCCCGAGGCTGCGCCTGCCTGGTGGCCTGGTCCTGGGCTGGAGGCTCAGTCATGGGGTTGCTGGTGACATCTGCCGTTTTCCACCTCCCCTTCTGTAGCTCTAATGTGATTCACCATTTCTTCTGCCATGTGCCTCCTCTAATGAAGCTGGCCTGTGGGGACAACGTCTCTACTGTGGCCATGGGTGTGGGCCTGGTGTGTATCGCTGCCCTGCTGGGCTGTGGTCTCCTCATCCTCTTTTCTTATGCCTTCATCGTGGCCGCCATCTTGAGGATCCCTTCACCCGAGGGCCGGCACAAAGCCTTCTCCACGTGTGCGTCCCACCTCACCGTGGTGGTCGTGCACTACGGCTTTGCCTCTGTCATCTACCTCAAGCCCAAGGGTCCCCAGTCTCTGGAAGGAGACACGCTGATGGGCATCACCTACACGGCCCTCACTCCCTTCCTGAGCCCCATCATCTTCAGTCTCAGGAACAAGGAGCTGAAGGAAGCCGTGAAGAAGACCTTCCTCAGCAAGCTCTTTCTCCATAGATCCTGAAATGGCAGGTTTTGTAACAGGAGTTGTGGCAGGTAGAGGGACTTCAGTCCATTGTCTTGTCTGAAAAATGGAAGTAAACCTGATGCATTCGTGATGAGACCTTCTGAGTCAGTTTCCTCCCGTTGACTGTGCCTGAGAACAGAATGCATGAGGGGATGCCCATGGGCTGTGTTGGGGAACCTGTGTACCTAGTGTATCTTCAATGTGTGAGGGAGGGATGCTTGCTCTGCCACAAACAATGACAGAAACAGCAACAGTGATTTCTTGCCTGCTCTGAATCAAGCAGGCTTCCCTGGTGGTTCAGATGGTAAAGAATCTGCCTGCAATGCATGGGTTTCTATGCTTTCAAGACCTCACCTCTTTCATTTATTATATTTAAGGAAAGGAAAGCATTGTTGATGGGGAAATGGTTTTTCATTTCAAATCTTCACATTTTTGGAGGTACAGTGTCTTCTCCTATGTGTTGCTTTTGTTGGTTGAGCAAATGATATGTCTAAGGATACAAATTATAGAAAGAAGAGAGAAAGGGTCTTAATCTCTCCTTCTAAGATAAGAAATATGAAGGAGATGGAGGGTAATATGGGGGAGGAAAGATGAAGTAGTGGCTGGTTTGAGAAATATGGGAAGAACAGGTAGAAAAACCAGATTGCTGGCAGTTGATGGGGACCTAAGGGGCTTCCCAGTGGTGCAGTGGTAAAGAATCCACCTGCCAAAGCAGGAGGAGCAAGAAACTCGGGTTCAATCCCTGAGCTGGGAAAATATCCTAGAGTAGGAAATGGAAAACCTCTCCAGTATTCTTGCCTGGAGAATTTCATGGACAGAGGAGCCTGGTGGGCTACTGTCCATGGTGCCACAAAGAGTCAGATACAACTGAGTGACTGAGCGTGCAAGGGGGATGATGGATCCAGTGACTGGTGAAGAAATTTGGGGAAAGAGCAGGTACATAAGTGGACATTTTATTAGGTTAATAAGGTAGCCATAAAGTACCTAATACAAATCCCTCTTCTACACTCCCTTGAAATCCCCAATGAGAATCCATTTCACTTTCACAGATTGTGAAGTCAGATAGATTGGAAGGATGCATCCACAGGCTGGACCTGCTTCAAGGGAGGAACTCAGGCAGAATCAGGTAATTCCTTTGGGTTCAGTTCAGTCACTCAGTTGTGTCCTACTCTTTATGACCTTATAGACTGCAGCACGCCAGGCCTCCCTTCCATCACCAACTCTGGGAGTTTACTCAAACTCATCTCCACTGAGTCAGTGATGCCATCCAACCATCTCATCCTCTGTGGTCCCCTTCTCCTCCTGCCCTAAATCTTTCCCAGCATCAGGGTCTTTTCCAATGCTGTC
>NW_011494550.1:132946-134406 GCF_000754665.1 Bison bison bison
CCAATGCCACAGTTCAAAAGCATCAATTCTTCGGTGCTCAGCTTTCTTTATAATCCAACTCTCACATCCGTACATGACTCCTGGAAAAACCATAGCCTTGACTAGACAGACCTTTGTTGGCAAAGTAATGTCTCTGCTTTTTAATATGCTGTCTAGGTTGGTCATAGCTTTTCGTCCAAGGAGCAAGCATCTTTTAATTTCATGCCTGTAGTCACCATCTGCAGGGATTTTGGAGCCCAAGAAAATAAAGTCAACCACTGTTTCCACTGTTTCCCTTTGGGTTATACTCTGTTTTTAAATCAGACAGTGGACACAGTGAGGTTTGGCAGTTGCCTAAAATCAAGAAACCTGGGAGGTTGATAGATGCAGAATGAGATTGGCTGAGTGAGTCTTCTGAGGCAATGTGTCTCCAACTTGAGGGCACATCAAAGTCAAGCTGCTGGGTCCCACTCCAGGGTGTTTAATTCAGCAGGTGTGGGTTAAGAGGGGTGGCAGGGGAGACTCTAGAATCTTCATTTCGAACAAGCTCCTAGGTGATGCTGAAGTTGGTCTGAGGATGACACTTTGGAAACCACTGCTCTAAAGTTTTCTTAGCTCAAGGAAGAAGCCACATTAAAAAAAATTATTTGTTTATTTTTGTTTCTGCTGAGTTTTTGTTGCTGCCCGTGTGCTTTCTCTAGTTGCTGCGAGAAGGGGCTACTCTCTAGTTGTGATCTGCAGGCTTCTCCTGTTGCAGAGCATGGGCTCTAGGGCACATGGGCTTCAGTAGTTGTGGCACATGGGCTCAGTATCTGGGCACATGAGTCTAGTTGCCCCATGGCATATGGAATCTTCCTGGACCAGGGATTGAACCCACGTTTCCTGCATTAGCAGGCAGATTCTTAACCACTGGACTACCAGGGAAGTCCAAAGCCACATATTTGAGTTAGAGATAGAAGTTAACTTTCTCTATGTCTCTCTCTCCTCCCTATCTTTCTTCCTCCCTCTCTCCTTCCTTCCTCCCTTTCTTCTTATCTTTTTAAATAGTTATGAAGATAACAGCTTCCCATTTTTTTTGAGAAGATAAGGCTTTTTCATTGGAGTATAATTGCTTTGAAATGTTGTGTTAGTTTCTGCTCTACAACAATGTGAATCAGCTATACGTATACATATATCCTTTCCCTCTGAGCCTCCTTCCCACCCCACCATCCCACCCTTCTGCTGCTGCTAAGTCACTTCAGTCGTGTCCGACTTTGTGCGACCCCAGAGACGGCAGCCCACCAGGCTCCCCCGTCCCTTGCCGGATTCTCCAGGCAAGAATGCTGGAACGGGTTGCCATTTCCTTCTCCAATGCATGAAAGTAAAAAGTGAAAGTGAAGTCGCTCAGTCGTGTCCGACCCTCAGCGACCCCATGGACTGCAACCTACCAGGCTCCTCCATCCATGGGATTTTCCAGGCAAGAGTACTGGAGTGGGGTGCCA
>NW_011494550.1:134506-135815 GCF_000754665.1 Bison bison bison
TTTTGCCATACATCAACATGAATCCGCCACAGGTGTACACGTGTTCCCAATCCTGAACCCCCCTCCCACCTCCTTCCCCATATCATCCCTCTGGGTCATCCCAGTTCCCCAGCCCTAAGCTTCCTGTATCCTGCATTGAACCTGGCCTGGTGATTCATTTCTTATATGATATTATACATGTTTCAATGCCATTCTCCCAAATCATCCCACCCTCCCTCTTCTACAGAGTCCAAAAGACTGTTCTATACAGCTGTGTCTCTTTTGCTGTCTCGCATACAGGGTTATCATTACCATCTTTCTAAATTCCATATATATGCATTAGTGTACTGTATTGGTGTTTTTCTTTTTGGCTTACTTCAAGGATCAGAGTGAGTAGTGTCTAAATCAGACAGTATGAACTACTATGCTACCATACAATTATAGTACACAAATAACATACTATAAACATTTTACTACCACTAAAGTTAAGTTAGGGAGGCCTGGCGTGCTGCGATTCATGGGGTCACAAAGAGTTGGACACGACTGAGCGACTGAACTGAACTGATGCTTTCATTTTGGAAGGGTATATGCTTAGGAGTGAAATTAATAGGTCACATGATACCTCTATGTTTAATCATGTGAGTAGCTGCTAGACTCTTTATGACAATGGCTGCACCATTTTACATCCCCACCAGAAGCATATTAGTGTTCCAATTTCTCTACATCCTTGCCAACACTTGTTATTATCTAACTTTTTAATTGTAGTCATTCTAATTGTGGTTTTGATAAAACCACATGGATAAAAATGGATATGGTCTTTTTATTGGAGTATAACTGCTTTATAATGTTGTGTTAATTTCTACTGTACAAAGAAGTGAATAAGCTATGTGTGATCAGTCATTTCAGTAGTGTCTGACACATTTGCGACCCCATGGACTGTAGCCTGCCAGGCTCCTCTGTCCATGGGATTCTCCACTCAAGAATACTGGAGTGGGTTACCATGCCCATCTCCCCTTAGGTCCGACCTTAAATGTCACCTCCTCAGGAAAACCTTCCCTGATTTCCCCATACCGAGTCACTACTCCTATTACAAGAACTCACAGCATCTTCTTTCTCTCCTCATAGCTTTTATCACAATTTATCATATGTATACATATTTATTTGGAGAAGGAAATGGCAACCCACTCCAGTGTTCTTGCCTGGAGAATCCCAGGGACGGGGGAGCCTGGTGGGCTGCCATCTGTGGGGTTGCATAGAGTCAGACACGACTGAAGTGACTTAGCAGCATATTTATTAAGTAGTATAATCTATAGAAATATTTGTCTAATAG
>NW_011494550.1:135915-136827 GCF_000754665.1 Bison bison bison
CCTCAGCGACCCCATGGACTGCAACCTACCAGGCTCCTCCATCCATGGGATTTTCCAGGCAAGAGTACTGGAGTGGGGTGCCATTGCCTTCTCCCTCACCCTTATAGGTCACCACATTTACCATCAGCTATTATTGTCTATAAAAATACTTTTATTAAAATGTAGTTCACATACCATATAATATATCCACATGAAGGTGTGTATAGTCATCACCATACTGAATTTAGAACATTTTCCTCACCTTCAAAATGAACCTGTACCCTTAAGCTATCATCTCTCTTTCCTCCTCTCTTTCCAGTCCTAAGCATCCACTAATCTACTGTCTCTATAGATTTGCCTTATCTGGACATTTAAGATACATGAAATCATATGATATTTATCATTTTGTGTCTGGCTTCTTTCATGTAGCATGTTTTCAAGGTTTATCCATGTCACAGCATGTATTGCTAATTTCATTCCTTTTTTATGGCTGAATAAAGTTGCATTGTTTGGATATATAACATTTTTACTCATCCATCTGTTGATACATTTCTTGGTTGTTTCCACATTTTGGTTATCATAAGTGTTTCTGCTATAAACATTCATGTACAAGTTTTTGGATGGGCCATCACTGCAGATGGTGACTGCAGCCATGAAATTAAAAGATGCTTACTCCTTGGAAGAAAAGTTATTACCAATCTAGATAGCATATTGAAAAGCAGAGACATTACTTTGCCAACAAAGGTCCGTCTAGTTAAGGCTATGGTTTTTCCAGTGGTCATGTATGGATGTGAGAATTGGACTGTGAAGAAAGCTGAGCGCTGAAGAATTGATGCTTTTGAGCAATGGTGTTGGAGAAGACTCTTGAGAGTCCCTTGGACTGCAAGGAGATCCAACCAGTCCATTCTGAAGGAGATCAGCCCTGGGATTTCT
>NW_011494550.1:136927-137192 GCF_000754665.1 Bison bison bison
ATCCTCTGTTGTCCCCTTCTCCTCCTGCCCTAAATCTTTCCCAGCATCAGGGTCTTTTCCAATGAGTCAGCTCTTTGCAGCAGGTGGCCAAAGTTTTGGAGTTTCAGCTTCAACATCAGTCCTTCCAATGAACACTCAGGACTAATTTCCTTTAAGATGAATTTATTGGATCTCCTTGCAGTCCAGGGGACTCTCAAGAGTCTTCTCCAATGCCACAGTTCAAAAGCATCAATTCTTCAGTGCTCAGCTTTCTTTATAATCCAAA